>NC_086448.1:838935758-839041658 GCF_028390025.1 Pseudophryne corroboree
AATCCGTGCCTGGGACACTGGTCAGTAATCATAACGTTCTAAAACAGTCCCTTCCCACGGCGCCCCCATGCCCCTAAGGGTTATAGACTATTATCGCGCTTCCCATATTACACGGCATTAGTTACCCAGCTACCGATAATGATCCGTAACTGGGTAACTCTCTCTGGTACCCTGTCAGCTTATTTTATAATGTTCTGGTGCCACAACCGCCTGTATATGGCGACTAAATTACTTTTACCACACAATTCCGCAAAGCGAATACCATGTGGAAACAGCATTAAAGCGCAACAAAGTCCTGTTACGGCCCCCTTCCTACAGTGCAGCCCCCACTTTCCTTATTCTCAAGTTACTACTTCATGGCGCGGCTGTTTAGTACATAAGACATTAACCTGTGACAATTATGCTGCATGTGGTCTCATTGTGTAACAGTGCACATACCTGGATATATGCAGCTATTGTGTCTATGTGGCCGTTAGAAAGCAGATATAGGAACACGTACAATCGCTGCCTGGGGCGCACGCTGTAAGACTCTCCCACCAGCAACAACACTACTACAAGTACAAAGGGAAGAAAAGAAACCGCACTCTAGATTCCAAACACAAAATACATTAACAGCAAAGGCCGAAGGTTGAAAAACAGGCAGAACTGCATAACACACCCCGGGGTCACCTGGTGTCGCAGAACTTCTAACTATACGGATTCACCACGTGTCTGCACTGTGGGAAATTGGGTGTCGTGAGATTGCAGATGCAATATATATGTGAGGACCATCGATCGCTTTCAGGTCTGTGTTATAGCAATATAAAGGCGCAATCTGTAGCCAGCGGTGGATGGGTAGCAGTTAGATGCAGTAAGACTATAGGAGAGGACGCTGCACAGAACATTTCCAGGACACACAGAGGGCTCATCACACGCAGCTGAAGGCCGGACACACTAGCAGCGCAACTATGGATCCGATTTTAACCAGTCGGAAATCTGTTCCAGATCCGCAGCGGTTTTCTACTGGGCCGCATTATGCATTACGCTGGCCGTAACGCTTCTAACATTTCACTGGTTGCTGGTTGTCGCCCAACCAAGGCCTCAATTTAGCTTTGGCCACAGAAGTTACTGGCTGGTGACCCTATCTGTGCGGGAACACCAACCGACCTGTAAGAGGTAGATGTCTCCTGTACACCTGAATGACCTAATGCTCACAGATCTGACCGCTCACTCATGGAGCGTTCACTGAAGGATAACACTGCGTCATGCCAGCAGATGTGCCTAGGGAAGCCGAGATACCATTCACATCAGAGACAAAGGGGGAGCAGATGGAGACGGTCTCATACACATCGCACAGCTCCCAGGCTTCAGGTATAATCCATAGGAACACATTCACTCATCCCACAGACAATGTCCTACTGGATTATACACATTGGGCTGAGAAACGCTCCGCTATCCGGCCTATCAGCCGCAGCAACAAGCGCATACGACTACCGTATGACCGAACTGCCGTGCCTACGTTGTTACAATATGGACAATGTCGCCAAACTCTAACCTGTGTTCTACTCAGCAGATGCAACTGTACATATAACTGATGGGGGAGCGACTATGCCACAACGTCTCAGATCTTTCAGCCGTCACCGTACTGCAGAACATCGCGCTCAGCATTTGTCACTGTATCCTGGAAGCACAGCTGCTATCCTCTGACAAAGCACAACGTACTTCTAGGAGAACGTATCGGTAATGTATCAGCTTAATGCTGACTCTTCCTTTATTTCACATGACTTTCAAGCTCCCTAAGGGAAGAGCGGGGATGTATTCTCTTACAGAACGGTGGCAGAAGAAAGGGGAGTTTATTCATCCGACGCCTCGCGGGCTTATCAGTAACGAGGAGACGGACTGCGCTATGGGACAGGCAGAACTGGCGTCCATTACTTGTCCATTTGTAGACTTATATTGAAGAGTCATTCTAAAATAAAAAGTTTAAAAAAAACCTATATATATATATATTATTTATTTTTTCAACTAAATGTTCCTGTAGCCCAGCTCCACAGCACCCAAAATCAGCGTAGATTTGTAAGCGTCTTAAATAAGTGACAACAGTTTAGGGAAAAGAAACATTTACGATAACAATCTATTTTTATAGTTAATAATTAATGATTTTACCCATTATAAATCCATGCGCCAATCCAGGTACGCAGCCTGACACAGACACTGACCCCTATCAGCGACACACTCCACCAGTAACGTGATCCTTAGTCCCAAATGTTTATGTTACACAAGGTATGACACCAGCGGATTTCCATTGTTCAGTGCTTCGTACAAAGGTTGCAGCTCTCACCCTATCTGCCCCTCTAGCTTCAACTCTATTCCCCATCAACATCTAAGTCAATATCCTGAAGCCATTTTGCTGGAGACTAGAGATCAGCATTTAATGCACTTTGATCTCTAACAAAATGGCTGCAGCATTTAAGTACCGGTGACCGGGAGCTTTTTTGGCTGTTCGGAGGGAGGTTCTGTATTATCCATATTTTTGACACAGATCTTCAAATTCCTTTAGGAGAGACAGATTCCTTTTAGCGGTGCACAGCGCTTTTTTATAGCATACTGACTTTTAACCTGGTCGGGTGCATGCGCTCTGTATGCAGCGCAGCATTCTAGTACCTGCGTCACCGTGTGCTCCAGCCGGTGCAAACGCAGTCCGGACATCAGGACGCCAGCACCATCTTGGAACCGGTTTCCAGCACTTCCTGCAGCCAGATTACTGAGATTTACCCCGGACAATGCGCGGGTATCCCAGCTTCTCACGGCCTCCAACTGTCACCGCTGAAACTCTGGGGAGCCACCCGCCTCAGGCTGCGGCTAACATCGGCACACTGGGCGACATTAGAGGTACGACCCTGCTTTCAAAATAACAAACTTGTAGCAAATAAGCAGCAATCAGTTAAAGTCTAGGTGCATTAGATAATATGTAATTATTGAATTAAAATATTATCCTTTATTTCTTTATCATCTAAAATATTATGGACTACCAATACCCACGTGGAATTACTTCCTTTTATTTATTGTCCCACATGTTGTATCATTATTGGCCTAATATATAGGTCATACAAAGAGAACTACGGTATATAAAAATGAATAGAAAAATGTGATGAGAAAAGACCTGACGAAGATTTGTCTGTGTGAAAAAATAATAGAAACCAAGTGCTGCGTCATCTTTATTTCTGTAGTGTCACTATTTTATCTGGTTAGGGAGTGATTTTATTTCTGTAAAAAAAATGTGATGAAATTGATATTATAAATCACTTTTATGTAATTCAATAGTGTATATATATATATATATATATATATATATATATATATATATATATATATATAAATGTTGGGTTCTATGGGCAGAGTTCCAATTTGTGATGCACTAGTTACATATTATTAATACATTTGTTTCCTTTTGTGCCCTCCACGTTAAACTGCTGCCACTGTTACATTTGTATCACTTAACACCTGGGAGTATTGTTACTTTCTCTCCCAGACTAACAATATAATCCACCTTTAAATCCTCCTTTATTATTACTGGATTTTTGCTCTGTATTGGTAGCACAGTTTCTGCACCAAATCATAAGAAAAGTTAGTGCAGATCGCAAGGTGAAAGTCACCTTGCAATCCCGATTCGATGCGCGGTCGGCATCGCAAGAATAGATAGACTGTGCAGGCAAGTCAACTGACACTTAGCCAAAATCGCACATAGTCAGTATCGCAGGCACACTCATTATATGCTTGCGATACTGACTATGTGCCGACCTGGCCCCTGTCGCATAGTGAGAATCGGGCCATTACATTGATCAGGGACAATGTTGTTTATGCCATGAGATGGAATATCACCCATCAATTATTCCTAATATTTTATTACCGGATTACAATATATACCACATGCCTTTCACACAGTACTGCAGACGGAACAGTGGATCAGTATATTATAATGTTCTCCATTAGGGTGGACTCATATTCCCAACAACATGCAATTAGTATTATTAATGCGGACGGCACACGGCGGTACAGCCGATGCGCATTTCTAGACTAGAGCCCTGAGAAAGCTTCAGCATAAAGCGAAATGCACATCGGCTGTACAGCATGAATAATACTAATTACATGTTGTTAGGAATATGAGTGACGAGTGTCCTTTATCACTATGCACATATACACACTTCATGTTAATCAGTTGAAAATGTTGGGGCATAATTAAGCGTGGCGCACAGAGAACTACCGCACCAATCATACAAAATGTACAGGGCAGTGTATTATTGAGGAATATACATATATCAATGTGTATGCGTATACATATTTATCATCAATCGTAAGTGAGAAAAGTACAATTTAATACTGTGTGTCTACACCCTAATGGAGAACATTATAATATACTGAACCACTGTTCCGTCTGCAGTACTGTGTGAAAGGCATGTGGTATATATTGGTTTTTATTATTTTTTCACACAGAAAAATCTTTGTCAGGTCTTTTCTCATCACATTTTTCTATTAATTTTACATATTTTGCTTTGTATGACCTAAATCTTAGGCCATAATGATACAACAAGTGGGACAATAAATAAAAGGAAGTACTTCCACGTGGGTATTGGTATTCCATAATATTTTAAATGACACAGAAATAAAGGATAAAATTTTAATTCAATAATTACACATTATCTAATGTGATTGGGGACTGAGTACACCTAGACTTGTACTGATTGCTGCTTATTTGCTACAAGTTTCTATTGACTTTCTGAGTCAGTAGGTAGCATCGATGTACCAGAGAAATGAAGATATGTAACATACGAAATAACAGTAAATACATTCATTCCTAAAAATTTCCATTGCACTAGTATTAGTTTACGTGCGGGAGCTACTTCCGAAACAACAAACTTCCCTGCTCCGCACTATACTTCCTGGGAGACAGGAAAAAGACGTGTAAGAGGGAGGAGCCGCAATATATAGAAAGGGGGGGGGGGGGGGTTTGCAGTCCACGATAGAAACCTGTCTATGTGGGGGGTCAGGTCCTATTTCCATGGAGGAACAAAGAAGAGAAATGAATTTCCTCCAATCGCAGCAAGAAATCGGTCTCCAGCCAGCAAGAGCCCCCCAATCAGTACATGTGGAAATGACTTTATAGGATACTCCGATAGGAAAACAAAGGATCTGTGAATAACTTATAGAGTCAGCGATTAGCGTGTACGAGAATAACTGAAATAAACAGGCCGAGATGTGTAATGGATAATGTGGTATAATAGTAATATTACAGCGCAGCTGCATGTACAGGAACGGCTCCAGGTTCTGACCATTACTGGTGTACGGGGTACAGACGGTGGACCTCAGACTTCATGTCCTCAGGTGACCCTTATCAGGTCTCAGGTGCAAGGTGAGAGTACCTTCAGGTAATAAACACCCAGCGATGTACAGCCATCTTGTACAGGTCTTCAGAGACATATTGTACTGCTGACTCCTGCGCAGAAAGGTCAGACGCTAAGGTCAAAAGCCGAAGTAAAATCATTTGTTTCATGATCACATAATGTACTGAGCAATGTAATATGTCGCTGCTCTATATACAACAAGGCCCCCCCCCCCCCCAGTAGCGCACTGTATCTTACTGATCCCATAATGTACTGAGCTATGTAATATGTCGCTGCTCTATATACAATAATAAGCCCCCCGAGTAGCGCACTGTATCTTACTGATCCCATAATATACTGAGCTATGTAATATGTCGCTGCTCTATATACAATAATAAGCCCCCCTAGGAGCGCACTGTATCTTACTGATCCGATAATGTACTGAGCTATGTAATATATCTCTGCTCTATATACAATAATAAGACCCCTAGGAGCGCACTGTATCTTACTGATCCCATAATGAACTGAGAAATGTAATATATCGCTGCTCTATATACAATAATAAGCCCCCCCTAGGAGCGCACTGTATCTTACTGATCACATAATGTACTCAGCTATGTAATATGTCGGTGCTTTATATACAATAATAAGCCCCCCCTAGGAGCGCACTGTATCTTACTGATCCCATAATGAACTGAGCTATGTAATATGTCTCTGCTCTATATACAATAATAAGACCCCTAGGAGCGCACTGTATCTTACTGATCCCATAATGAACTGAGAAATGTAATATATCGCTGCTCTATATACAATAATAAGCCCCCCTAGGAGCGCACTGTATCTTACTGATCACATAATGTACTCAGCTATGTAATATGTCGGTGCTTTATATACAATAATAAGCCCCCCCTAGGAGCGCACTGTATCTTACTGATCCCATAATGAACTGAGCTATGTAATATGTCTCTGCTCTATATACAATAATAAGACCCCTAGGAGCGCACTGTATCTTACTGATCCCATAATGAACTGAGCTATGTAATATGTCTCTGCTCTATATACAATAATAAGACCCCTAGGAGCGCACTGTATCTTACTGATCCCATAATGTACTGAGCTATGTAATATGTCACTGCTCTATATACAATAATAAGACCCCCCCCCCCCCCCCAGGAGCGCACTGTATCTTACTGATCCCATAATGAACTGAGCTATGTAATATGTCGCTGCTCTCTATACAATAATAAGCCCCCCTAGGAGCGCACTGTATCTTACTGATCCC
Organism: Pseudophryne corroboree; assembly: GCF_028390025.1. Classification (NCBI taxonomy): domain Eukaryota; kingdom Metazoa; phylum Chordata; class Amphibia; order Anura; family Myobatrachidae; genus Pseudophryne; species Pseudophryne corroboree. The sequence continues at coordinate 838,942,401 of NC_086448.1, forward strand.
ATAATGAACTGAGCTATGTAATATGTCGCTGCTCTATATACAATAATAAGTCCCCTAGGAGCGCACTGTATCTTACTGATCCCATAATGAACTGAGCTATGTAATATATCGCTGCTCTATATACAATAATAAGCCCCCCTAGGAGCGCACTGTATCTTACTGATCACATAATGTACTGAGCTATGTAATATGTCGGTGCTTTATGTACAATAATAAGCCCCCCTAGGAGCGCACTGTATCTTACTGATCCCATAATGTACTGAGCTATGTAATATGTCGCTGCTCTATACACAATAATAAGTCCCCTAGGAGCGCACTGTATCTTACTGATCCCATAATGTACTGAGCTATGTAATATGTCGCTGCTCTATATACAATAATAAGCCCCCCTAGGAGCGTATCTGTATCTTACTGATCCCATAATGTACTGAGCTATGTAATATGTCTCTGCTCTATATACAATAATAAGACACCCCCCCCCCCTAGGAGCGCACTGTATCTTACTGATCCCATAATGTACTGAGCTATGTAATATGTATCTGCTCTATATACAATAATAAGACACCCCCCCCCCAGGAGCGTACTGTATCTTACTGATCCCATAATGTACTGAGCTATGTAATATGTCGCTGCTTTATATACAATAAGCCCCCCCTAGGAGCACACTGTATCTTACTGATCACATAATGTACTGAGCTATGTAATATGTCGCTGCTCTATATACAATAATAAGCCCCCCTAGGAGCGCACTGTATCTTACTGATCACATAATGTATTGAGCTATGTAATATGTCGCTGCTCTATATACAATAATAAGCCCCCCCTAGGAGCGCACTGTATCTTACTGATCCCATGATGTACTGAGCTATGTAATATGTCACTGCTCTATGGGGGTCATTCCGAGTTGTTCACTCGTTGCCGATTTTCGCTATACTGCGATTAGTCGCTTACTGCGCATGCGCAAGGTTCGCAGAGCGCATGCGCTTAGTTATTTTACACAAAAGTTAGGTATTTTACTCACGGCATAACAAAGCTTTTTCATCGCTGTGCTGATCGTAGTGTGATTGACAGGAAGTTGGTGTTTCTGGGCGGAAACTGGCCGTTTTATGGGAGTGTGCGGAAAAACGCAGGCATTCGAGTTGCAAAACGCAGGAGTGGCTGGAGAAACGGGGGAGTGTCTGGGCAAACGCTGGGTGTGTTTGTGATGTCAAACCAGGAACGAAAAGGACTGAACTGATCGCAGTGTAGGAGTAAGTCTGGAGCTACTCAGAAACTGCTAAGAAATTTCTATTCGCAATTCTGCTAATATTTCGTTCGCAATTCTGCTAAGCTAAGATACACTCCCAGAGGGCGGCGGCTTAGCGTGTGCAATGCTTCTAAAAGCAGCTAGCGAGCGAACAACTCGGAATCACCCCCTATATACAATAATAAGACCCCCCTAGGAGCGATCTGTATCTTACTGATCCCATAATGTACTGAGCTATGTAATATGTCGCTGCTCTATATATAATAAGCCCTCCCAGGAACGCACTGTATCTTACTGATCCCATGATGTACTGAGCTATGTAATATGTCGCTGCTCTATATACAATAATAAGCCCCCCCCAGGAGCGCACTGTATCTTACTGATCCCATAAATGTATTGAGCTATGTAATATGTCGCTGCTCTATATACAATAATAATCCCCCCTAGGAGCGCACTGTATCTTACTGATCCCATAATGTACTGAGCTATGTAATATGTCGCTGCTCTATATACAATAATAAGCCCCCCCTAGGAGCGCACTGTATCTTACTGATCCCATAATGTACTGAGCTATGTAATATGTCGCTGCTCTATATACAATAATAAGCCCCCCCAGGAGTGCACTGTATCTTACTGATCCCATAATGTACTGAGCTATGTAATATGTCGCTGCTCTATATACAATAATAAGCCCCCCCTAGGAGCGCACTGTATCTTACTGATCCCATAATGTACTGAGCTATGTAATATGTCGCTGCTCTATATACAATAATAAGCACCCCTAGGAGCGCACTGTATCTTACTGATCCCATAATGTACTGAGCTATGTAATATGTCGCTGCTCTATATACAATAATAAGACCCCCCTAGGAGCGCACTGTATCTTACTGATCCCATAATGTACTGAGCTATGTAATATGTCGCTGCTCTATATACAATAAAATGCCCCCTAGGAGCGCACTGTATCTTACTGATCCCATAATGTACTGAGCTATGTAATATGTCGCTGCTCTATATACAATAATAAGTCCCCTAGGAGCGCACTGTATCTTACTGATCCCATAATGTACTGAGCTATGTAATATGTCACTGCTCTATATACAATAATAAGACCCCCCTAGGAGCGCACTGTATCTTACTGATCCCATAATGTACTGAGCTATGTAATATGTCGCTGCTCTATATACAATAAAATGCCCGCTAGGAGCGCACTGTATCTTACTGATCACATAATGTACTGAGCTATGTAATATGTCTCTGCTCTATATACAATTAGACCTCCCCAGGAGCGCACTGTATCTTACTGATCCCATAATGTACTGAGCTATGTAATATGTCGCTGCTCTATATACAATAATAAGTCCCCTAGGAGCGCACTGTATCTTACTGATCACATAATGTACTGAGCTATGTAATATGTCGCTGCTCTATATATAATAATCCCCCCTAGGAACGCACTGTATCTTACTGATCACAATGTAGTGAGCTATGTAATATGTCACTGCTCTATATACAATAATAAGTCCCCTAGGAGCGCACTGTATCTTACTGATCCCATAATGTACTGAGCTATGTAATATGTCACTGCTCTATATACAATAATAAGTCCCCTAGGAGCGCACTGTATCTTACTGATCCCATAATGTACTGAGCTATGTAATATGTCACTGCTCTATATACAATAATAAGACCCCCCTAGGAGCGCACTGTATCTTACTGATCCCATAATGTACTGAGCTATGTAATATGTCACTGCTCTATATACAATAATAAGACCCCCCTAGGAGCGCACTGTATCTTACTGATCCCATAATGTACTGAGCTATGTAATATGTCGCTGCTCTATATACAATAAAATGCCCCCTAGGAGCGCACTGTATCTTACTGATCACATAATGTACTGAGCTATGTAATATGTCTCTGCTCTATATACAATAATAAGCCCCCCTAGGAGCGCACTGTATCTTACTGATCCCATAATGTACTGAGCAATGTAATATGTCGCTGCTCTATATACAATAAAATGCCCCCTAGGAGCGCACTGTATCTTACTGATCCCATAATGTACTGAGCTATGTAATATGTCGCTGCTCTATATATAATAATCCCCCCTAGGAGCGCACTGTATCTTACTGATCCCATAATATACTGAGCTATGTAATATGTCGCTGCTCTATATACAATAATAAGCCCCTCCCAGGAGCGTACTGTATCTTACTGATCCCATAATGTACTGAGCTATGTAATATGTCGCTGCTTTATATACAATAATAAGCCCCCCCTAGGAGCGCACTGTATCTTACTGATCCCATAATGTACTGAGCAATGTAATATGTCGCTGCTCTATATACAATAAAATGCCCCCTAGGAGCGCACTGTATCTTACTGATCACATAATGTACTGAGCTATGTAATATGTCGCTGCTCTATATACAATAATAAGCCCCCCTAGGAGCGCACTGTATCTTACTGATCCCATAATGTACTGAGCTATGTAATATGTCACTGCTCTATATACAATAATAAGCCCCCCTAGGAGCGCACTGTATCTTACTGATCCCATAATGTACTGAGCTATGTAATATGTCGCTGCTCTATATACAATAATAAGCCCCCCCTAGGAGCGCACTGTATCTTACTGATCACATAATGTACTGAGCTATGTAATATGTCGCTGCTCTATATACAATAATAAGCCCCCCCTAGGAGCGCACTGTATCTTACTGATCCCATAATGTACTGAGCTATGTAATATGTCACTGCTCTATATACAATAATAAGCCCCCCCAGGAGTGCACTGTATCTTACTGATCCCATAATGTACTGAGCTATGTAATATGTCGCTGCTCTATATACAATAATAATCCCCCATAGGAGCGCACTGTATCTTACTGATCCCATAATGTACTGATCTATGTAATATGTCGCTGCTCTATATACAATAATAAGCCCCCCCTTGGAGCGCACTGTATCTTACTGATCCCATAATGTACTGAGCTATGTAATATGTCGCTGCTCTATATACAATAATCCCCCCTAGGAGCGCACTGTATTTTACTGATCACGTAATGTACTGAGCTATGTAATAGGTCGCTGCTCTATGTACAATAATAAGCCCCCCTAGGAGCGCACTGTATCTTACTGATCCCATAATGTACAGAGCTATGTAATATGTCGCTGCTCTATATACAATAATAAGCCCCCCCTTGGAGCGCACTGTATCTTACTGATCCCATAATGTACTGAGCTATGTAATATGTCGCTGCTCTATATACAATAATCCCCCCTAGGAGCGCACTGTATTTTACTGATCACGTAATGTACTGAGCTATGTAATATGCCGCTGCTCTATATACAATAATAAGCCCCCCCCCCAGGAGTGCACTGTATCTTAGTGATCCCATAATGTACTGAGCTATGTAATATGTCGCTGCTCTATATACAATAATAAGCCCCCCTAGGAGCGCACTGTATTTTACTGATCCCATAATGTACTGAACTATGTAATATGTCGCTGCTCTATATACAATAATAAGTCCCGCTAGGAGCGCACTGTATCTTACTGATCACATAATGTACTGAGCAATGTAATATGTCGCTGCTCTATACACAATAATAAGTCCCCCTAGGAGCGCACTGTATCTTACTGATCCCATAATGTACTGAGCTATGTAATATGTCGCTGCTCTATATACAATAATAATCCCCCATAGGAGCGCACAGTATTTTACTGATCCCATAATGTACTGAGCTATGTAATATGTCGCTGCTCTACATACAATAATAATCCCCCATAGGAGCGCACTGTATCTTACTGATCCCATAATGTACTGAGCTATGTAATATGTCGCTGCTCTATATACAATAATCCCCCCTAGGAGCGCACTGTATCTTACTGATCCCATAATATACTGAGCTATGTAATATGTCGCTGCTCTATATACAATAATCCCCCCTAGGAGCGCACTGTATCTTACTGATCCCATAATGTACTGAGCTATGTAATATGTTGCTGCTCTATATACAATAATAAGCCCCCCTAGGAGCGCACTGTATCTTACTGATCCCATAATGTACTGAGCTATGTAATATGTCGCTGCTCTATATACAATAATCCCCCCTAGGAACGCACTGTATCTTACTGATCCCATAATGTACTGAGCTATGTAATATGTCGCTGCTCTATATACAATAATAATCCCCCATAGGAGCGCACTGTATCTTACTGATCCCATAATGTACTGAGCTATGTAATATGTCGCTGCTCTATATACAATAATAATCCCCCATAGGAGCGCACTGTATCTTACTGATCCCATAATGTACTGAGCTATGTAATATGTCGCTGCTCTATATACAATAATCCCCCCTAGGAGCGCACTGTATCTTACTGATCCCATAATGTACTGAGCTATGTAATATGTCACTGCTCTATATACAATAATCCCCCCTAGGAGCGCACTGTATCTTACGGATCCCATAATGTACTGAGCTATGTAATATGTCGCTGCTCTATATACAATAATAATCCCCCCTAGGAGCGCACTGTATTTTACGGATCCCATAATGTACTGAGCTATGTAATATGTCACTGCTCTATATACAATAATCCCCCCTAGGAGCGCACTGTATCTTACGGATCCCATAATGTACTGAGCTATGTAATATGTCGCTGCTCTATATACAATAATAAGCCCCTCCCAGGAGCGTACTGTATCTTACTGATCCCATAATGTACTGAGCTATGTAATATGTCGCTGCTCTATATACAATAATAAGCCCCCCACAGGAGCGTACTGCATCTTACTGATCACATAATGTAGTGAGCTATGTAATATGTCACTGCTCTATATATAATAAGCCCCCCTAGGAACGCACTGTATCTTACTGATCCCATAATGTACTGAGCAATGTAATATGTCGCTGCTCTATATACAATAATAAGCCCCTCCCAGGAGCGCACTGTATCTTACGGAGTGTTAATGTTCCTGACCAATGCATGCAATGACCTAAATGGCGCAATGTGACCGCGCGTCGGAAGGATTGTGTACAGAATCAGGGTGCAGGAATCGTTCTTCCGAATGCACCTAGCACTGATGTGTTTCCCTGCTGGTATCTGAGCTTCCTGGGCTGTCAGGAGAACAATGGGGTCACTGGAGAAGACGCCCCATTACGGACAGGATACCGGTATACACATAAATGCTGAAGCTTCAATAAAGGCCAAACAAGCGAGTCTCCGGCTTTCGGGCTTCTGATTGGCCATTTCTGTTCAATACAAGGCCACATGCACCGGATCTGACTCGCGAGCAGTCATGCAGATATACGGAGTATCTGCCCATATACAACGCTGCGCGTACAACATATACTCACACTAATAATAATAATACACACATATCATTGCTGCCGTCCAGACAAACAGGTCCTCTTGGCGTGACATGTCCCGTGCGACACTGCTAGCGTCAGGCATAATTTTTTGCTGAAAATGCGCTGACAGGAAGTGATGCGTCTAGGACGCGCCGTATACGACACTTGTATATCTGTGTGCGAGTTACTGGGCACAATTCAATTCCGGCGCTATTCAATACGGCGCCATGTGACACCCAACGACGGGATTCTTTTTCACATCCCGGGGGGTGCGAGCAGAAATCCGACAAAAGTGCTGGCACAATGCCAATTTCTGCCCTTAGCGCAGCGAAAACAGCGTCGCGTCGGGCACTTAAGCCGGAGAAAGCCGCTCTCCCGACAAAACACCCGGTTTAGTCCGGGAGAACGGGCATTCTCCAACTTATCACTGCGCTGTATTGAATAGTGCCGGGAGCTAATTCCCGGCGCTATACAACTGTCACTGAATCTGTATACAAAGTGCTACAATGCAGCGACTGCGACTTTTTCCCGTGCCAAGTCCCGTTGTGCCGCGCTTACAGACTCAGACAATATATGTCGCAAATCAAAATTCATCAGCACAGTCTCTGTACGCATTAGTTGCACTGCGTTACAGCTCTGGCGCATATTTCAGGAAGTAAAGACGTCTGACGCTAGCGGAGTTGTATGGGACCTTGCGCCTCACTCACGGCGGGCATCTCACGCTGCGTGGCGTATTGCGGATGCATCTGTACATCTCTACATAACAGGATCTGGACAGAAGCTTCATTCATTTTTTTATTACACCTGTGTTTATACTTATATTGTCGTAATAAAAGCATCACCCATTGTGCTTCCCAGTAAACCTGTCAAACACCCCCCACAGCCGGTCCCAAGTACCGTGGCCCACTTCACAGCAACCTGTCCTGGCTTCCTTGTCTAACACCAGTACCTGCCACGGGCAAAGCTGGCACAGTCCCTACTGAGAAACTCATCTGACAGCTGCCACGGTGCCCCCTCACTGATGAACCCTGGTAGAGGGGGTCTCATACCAAGACCTCAGGACAGGTCTTCCAGACCACCCAGCGACTGGTGCGCAGGATCCTCACAGATACGTTGTCAAGTTTCTCCAGCTGGTCTGGAAGACATGAACCGCTAGAGCATCGAGCCTCCCATTACCACACAAATACCCCACTGACAGCCCCTCCAGGCATACACAACCACCACCCTGCTCGCCAAACCCACTGCACCATTCAAGAAGTGCTGCTAACCCAGTGTTTCCCAACCACGGTGCTCACATCACACTGACAGTCCAGGTTTTAAGGATTACCATACTTGAGCACAGGTGACCTAATTAGTACCTCGATTTAACCATCTGTGCTAAAGCCTGGATATCACAAAACGGTGTCTTGCCGACAGTGGTTAGTAAACACTGGCATACAGGAACATAATCAGGTATGGAGGCCATTCCCAGCCAATGCATGCTGCAATATATTGCCGGGTACCGGCTGCAACGCCACAGCGCACCTTTACCCCACAATCCAGGGGCTGCAAGGGCAGGTAAGCGCAATGTAAAAAACACACAACAAAACCCTAAATACAGTACCAGGAATCCCCTACGCAGTAAATCATCATTTTCCTGGGAATCCACGGCTGCATGTGCATCTAAGGACCTCACTCCTGACACCACCTCGGCGGGCCTTGGAAGCACTACAATCCCCAGCATGTCATGTCCACTGGACTGGAATACATATTTCTTATGTTATAAGTACTTATCTCAAAGTATATTGTGAACCTACAAGAGCCAGGTGTGAGCTAGATGACACCCTGGCACTACAGACTGGTGGGAATATTGGACAGGAATGAGACCTTTGCAGAGATAGAGAATAATGCCAAACACAAGGTGTAAGACTTCAAGGTGGGCTTCCTCAGTTTATGAGTTGTAACGTGATGACCTCCCCATCCCCCAATCCAGGCAGCCATATTGTGACTCTATGGAAAAGCACATGGGGCGTCTTGCTTCCATATTACCTCACGGGTACACACACAATACGTAGCGTGCCACTGGGTAATACGGGAGAAGATCACGGGTTCCATGTTGGGGTGTAGTGCTGAAGGTGTGTTCTGAGGTGACCTCTGTGTGATATACTTACTCAGTCGGGTGTTCTGGATCATAGAAATCCCCCATTGTCAGTGGTAGAGACACACATCCAGCATGGAGGGGTGAGTGGTCCTCCAGATAGTGGGGTGCACCAAGGAGGTGCAACTGGGGAAGGTTAGCTCCAGGCAGCCAGGTCCACCAGATAGTGGGGTGCACCAAAGAGGTGTAGCTGAAGACGGTTAGCTCCAGGCAGGTCCTACAGATAGTGGGGTGCACTAAGGAGGTGCAGCTGGGGAAGGTTAGCTCCAGGCAGGTCCTCCAGATAGTGGGGTGCAGCTGGGGTACGGTTGCTCCAGACAGGTGGGTCCTCCAGTGGGGGGCACCGAGGAGGTGCAGTAGAGGGGTTGTAGCTCCAGATAGTGGGGTGCAGACAGACTAGTCCCCCTGGGGCTTCTTCCACCTAGCGGGGTGCACCAGGGGAGGGGGTTTAGGTCCAGGCAGGTGGGCCCCCAGGTGATGGGGTGCAGGCAGCAGAGGCCCCCAGGTAGCGGGGTGCTCCTGGGGAGGGGGTTTAGGTCCAGGCAGGTGGGCCCCCAGGTGATGGGGTGCAGGCAGCAGAGGCCCCCAGGTAGTGGGGTGCACCAGGCGGGTGAGCTCCCCAGGTAGTGCAGTGCAGGGTGGGGGCAGATATTGGGGCGCAGGAAGGCTAGTGTGCGGCCCCTGCACCTCCCATGGGGTGAGCGGCCCGGTGCGGGGTAGCCCGGGTCAGCTCCTGCCCGTCACTCGGTAGCACAGCCGGGGTAATAGCCGCCTCCTCCTCAGGCCATGGCGCCGCAGTCAGTCGCTCTCCGTGTCCCCGGCGCACGTCTCCCCTCAGGCAGGCAGGCTGTGGTGCGGGCCCGGCTCTGGGGTGGGGGATGGAGCGTGTCCCGGCTGCTGTGCGCTCTCCGGCGGCCTCGTCCTCTGGCTCCTCCTCGTCCTCAGCAGCAGCGGAAGCGGCTCATCCGCGTCACCTTCCTCCCCCGGCAACTGCTGCCGAGACCCGGGGAGGAGGAGGGGGGGCAGCAGCACCAGCAGCCGCCCCCACCCCCAGCCACCGCCGCCTTACCGTCACCATGGTTACCGGCAGCAGCAGCACAGGCCCCGACACCCGCTCACCCGCCCTGTGTACGTGTATGTTACCTCTCAGCACTTCTATATACTCCTATCTAATACAGTATATATCTATATTATACATGTCTGTATTACACAGTATATAGCTATGTTATATATGTCTGTATTACACAGTATATAGCTATATTATACATGTCTGTATTACACAGTATATAGCTATGTTATACATGTCTGTATTACACAGTATATAGCTATGTTATATATGTCTGTATTACACAGTATATAGCTATATTATACATGTCTGTATTACACAGTATATAGCTATGTTATATATGTCTGTATTACACAGTATATATCTATATTATACATGTCTGTATTACACAGTATATAGCTATGTTATATATGTCTGTATTACACAGTATATAGCTATATTATACATGTCTGTATTACACAGTATATAGCTATGTTATACATGTCTGTATTACACAGTATATAGCTATGTTATACATGTCTGTATTACACAGTATATAGCTATGTTATATATGTCTGTATTACACAGTATATAGCTATATTATACATGTCTGTATTACACAGTATATATCTATATTATACATGTCTGTATTACACAGTATATATCTATATTATACATGTCTGTATTACACGGTATATAGCTATGTTATACATGTCTGTATTACACAGTATATATATTATACATGTCTGTATTACACAGTATATAGCTATGTTATATATGTCTGTATTACACAGTAGCTATGTTATATATGTCTGTATTACACAGTATATATATTATACATGTTTGTATTACACAGTATATAGCTATGTTATATATGTCTGTATTACACAGTATATATCTATATTATACATGTCTGTATTACACAGTATATAGCTATGTTATATATGTCTGTATTACACAGTATATAGCTATATTATACATGTCTGTATTACACAGTATATAGCTATGTTAGGGTGGTCTTCTGTTTGCCGGCGGTCGGGCTCCCGGCGCTCAGTATACCGGCGCCGGGAGCCCGACAGCCGGCATACCGACACTTATTTTCCCTCGTGGGGGTCCACGACCCCCATAAAGGGAGAATAAAATAGTGTGGCGCGGCGAGCCCGCAAGGGGCTCATTTGCGCTCGCCAAGCTGTCGGTAAGCCGGGATGCTGGTCGCCGGGAGCCCGACCGCCGGCCAGCCGTAGTGAACCCCTATGTTATATATGTCTGTATTACGCAGTATATAGCTATATTATACATGTCTGTATTACACAGTATATAGCTATGTTATATATGTCTGTATTACACAGTATATATCTATATTATACATGTCTGTATTACACAGTATATAGCTATGTTATATATGTCTGTATTACACAGTATATATCTATATTATACATGTCTGTATTACACAGTATATATCTATATTATACATGTCTGTATTACACAGTATATAGCTATGTTATATATGTCTGTATTACACAGTATATATCTATATTATACATGTCTGTATTATACAGTATATATCTATATTATACATGTCTGTATTACACAATATATTTCTATATTATACATGTCTGTATTACACAGTATATATCTATATTATACATGTCTGTATTACACAGTATATAGCTATATTATACATGTCTGTATTACACGGTATATAGCTATATTATACATGTCTGTATTACACGGTATATAGCTATGTTATACATGTCTGTATTACACAGTATATATATTATACATGTCTGTATTACACAGTATATAGCTATATTATACCTGTCTGTATTACACAGTATATAGCTATATTATACATGTCTGTATTACACAGTATATAGCTATGTTATATATGTCTGTATTACACAGTATATAGCTATATTATACCTGTCTGTATTACACAGTATATAGCTATGTTATACCTGTCTGTATTACACAGTATATAGCTATATTATACATGTCTGTATTACACAGTATATAGCTATGTTATATTTCTCTGACGTCCTAGTGGATGCTGGGAACTCCGTAAGGACCATGGGGAATAGCGGCTCCGCAGGAGACTGGGCACAAAAGTAAAGCTTTAGGACTACCTGGTGTGCACTGGCTCCTCCCCCTATGACCCTCCTCCAAGCCTCAGTTAGATTTTTGTGCCCGGCCGAGAAGGGTGCACACTAGGGGCTCTCCTGAGCTTCTTAGTGAAAGTTTAGTTTTAGGTTTTTTATTTTCAGTGAGACCTGCTGGCAACAGGCTCACTGCATCGAGGGACTAAGGGGAGAAGAAGCGAACCTGCCTGCTTGCAGCCAGCTTGGGCTTCTTAGGCTACTGGACACCATTAGCTCCAGAGGGACCGAACACAGGCCCAGCCTCGGAGTCCGGTCCCAGAGCCGCGCCGCCGGCCCCCTTACAGAGCCAGAAGCAAGAAGAGGTCCGGGAAAATCGGCGGCAGAAGACATCAGTCTTCAACAAGGTAGCGCACAGCACTGCAGCTGTGCGCCATTGCTCCTCAGGCACACTTCACACTCCGGTCACTGAGGGTGCAGGGCGCTAGGGGGGGGCGCCCTGAGCAGCAATGTAAAACACCTTGGCTGGCGAAAATACACCACATATAACCCCCAGGGCTATATGGATGTATTTTAACCCCTGCCAGAATTCACCAAAAAGCGGGAGAAAAGGCCGCCGAGAAGGGGGCGGAGCCTATCTCCTCAGCACACGGGCGCCATTTTCCATCACAGCTCCGCTGGAAGGACGTCTCCCTGACTCTCCCCTGCAGTCCTGCACTACAGAAAGGGTAAAATAGAGAGGGGGGGCACTAATTTGGCGCAGTTTTGATAATAACAGCAGCTATAAAGGGAAAAGCACGTTATATAGTGGTATTCCTGTCTATATATAGCGCTCTGGTGTGTGCTGGCATACTCTCCCTCTGTCTCCCCAAAGGGCTAGTGGGGTCCTGTCCTCTATCAGAGCATTCCCTGTGTGTGTGCGGTGTGTCGGTACGATTGTGTCGACATGTTTGAGGAGGAAAATGAGATGGAGGCGGAGCAATTGCCTATAATAGAGTTGTCACCCCCTAGGGAGTCGACACCTGAGTGGATGAGCTTATGGAAGGAATTGCGTGACAATGTCAGCTCTTTACGAAAGACAATTGACGATATGAGACAGCCGGCTACTCAGCTTGTGCCTGTCCAGGGGTCTCAAACGCCATCAGGGGCTCTAAAACGCCCGTTACCTCAGATGGCAGACACAGACATGGAAACTGACTCCAGTGTCGACGATGATGAGACAAATGTAACTTCCAGTAGGGCCACACGTTACATGATTGAGGCAATGAAAAATGTTTTGCATATTTCTGATAATACAAGTACCACTAAAAAGGGTATTATGTTTGGTGAGAAAAAACTGCCTGTAGTTTTTCCTGTATCCGAGGAATTAAATGAAGTGTGTGATGAGGCGTGGGTTTCCCCCGATAAAAAACTGATAATTCCTAAAAGGTTATTGGCATCATACCCTTTCCCGCCAGAGAATAGGGCACGTTGGGAAACACCCCCTAGGGTGGATAAAGCGCTCACACGCTTGTCTAAACAGGTGGCACTACCCTCTCCTGATACGGCCGCCCTAAAGGAACCTGCCGACAGAAAGCAGGAGAATATCCTAAAATGTATATACACTCACACGGGTGTTATACTGCGACCGGCAATCGCCTCAGCCTGGATGTGCAGTGCTGGGGTGGCGTGGTCGGATTCCCTGACTGAAAATATTGATACCCTAGATAGGGACAGTATATTACTGACTATAGAGCATTTAAAAGATGCATTTTTATATATGCGTGATGCGCAGAGGGATATTTGCCGACTGGCATCAAGAGTTAGCGCGCTGTCCATTTCTGCAAGAAGAGGGTTATGGACGCAGCAGTGGTCAGGTGATGCGGATTCCAAAAGGCACATGGAAGTATTGCCTTATAAGGGGGAGGAGTTATTTGGGGTAGGTCTATCAGACCTGGTAGCCACAGCAACTGCTGGAAAATCCACATTTTTACCCCAGGTAGCCTCTCAACATAAGAAGACGCCGTATTATCAGGCGCAGTCCTTTCGGCCCCATAAGGGCAAGCGGGCAAAAGGCTCCTCATTTCTGCCCCGTGGCAGAGGGAGAGGAAAAAGGCTGCAGCACACAGCCAGTTCCCAGGAACAGAAGCCCTCTCCCGCCTCCGCAAAGTCCTCAGCATGACGCTGGGGCTTTACAAGCGGACTCGGGCACGGTGGGGGCCCGTCTCAAGAAGTTCAGCGCGCAGTGGGCCCACTCGCAAGTGGACCCCTGGATCCTTCAGGTGGTATCTCAGGGGTACAAATTGGAATTCGAGACGTCTCCCCCTCGCCGTTTCCTAAAGTCTGCTTTACCGACGTCTCCCTCAGACAGGGAGGCAGTATTGCAAGCCATTCACAAGCTGTATTCCCAGCAGGTGATAATCAAGGTACCCCTCCTGCAACAGGGAAAGGGGTATTATTCCACACTGTTTGTGGTACCGAAGCCGGACGGCTCGGTGAGACCAATTTTAAATCTAAAATCCTTGAACACTTACATACAGAGGTTCAAATTCAAGATGGAGTCACTCAGAGCAGTGATTGCAAACCTGGAAGAAGGGGATTATATGGTGTCTCTGGACATCAAAGATGCTTACCTACATGTCCCAATTTACCCTTCTCACCAAGGGTACCTCAGGTTTGTGGTACAGAATTGTCACTATCAGTTTCAGACGCTGCCGTTTGGCTTGTCCACGGCACCCCGGGTCTTTACCAAGGTAATGGCCGAAATGATGATACTCCTTCGAAGGAAGGGAGTTTTAGTTATCCCTTACTTGGACGATCTCCTGATAAGGGCAAGATCCAGGGAACGGTTGGAAGTCGGGTTAGCACTATCTCAGATAGTGTTGCGGCAGCACGGTTGGATTCTCAATATTCCAAAATCGCAGCTGATCCCGACGACACGCCTTCTATTCCTAGGGATGATCCTGGACACAGTCCAGAAAAAGGTTTTTCTCCCGGAGGAGAAAGCCAGGGAGTTATCCGAGCTAGTCAGAAATCTCCTAAAACCAGGCCAAGTCTCAGTGCATCAATGCACAAGGGTCCTGGGAAAAATGGTGGCTTCCTACGAAGCAATCCCATTCGGCAGATTCCACGCAAGAACCTTCCAGTGGGATCTGCTAGACAAATGGTCCGGGTCGCATCTTCAGATGCATCAGCGGATAATCTTGTCACCAAAGACAAGGGTGTCTCTCCTGTGGCTAAGGGCCATCTACAATGCTCTAAGCCTAGCAAGACCTCTGCTTCAAGTCAGCCGGTGCTGATCCAGTCAGACAACATCACGGCAGTCGCCCACGTAAACAGACAGGGCGGCACAAGAAGCAGGAGGGCAATGGCAGAAGCTGCAAGGATTCTTCGCTGGGCGGAAAATCATGTGATAGCACTGTCAGCAGTGTTCATTCCGGGAGTGGACAACTGGGAAGCAGACTTCCTCAGCAGGCACGACCTCCACCCGGGAGAGTGGGAACTTCATCCAGAAGTCTTCCACATGATTGTGAACCGTTGGGAAAAACCAAAGGTGGACATGATGGCGTCCCGCCTCAACAAAAAACTAGACAGGTATTGCGCCAGGTCAAGGGACCCTCAGGCAATAGCTGTGGACGCTCTGGTAACACCGTGGGTGTACCAGTCAGTGTATGTGTTCCCTCCTCTGCCTCTCATACCCAAGGTACTGAGAATTATAAGACGGAGAGGAGTAAGAACTATACTCGTGGCTCCGGATTGGCCAAGAAGGACTTGGTACCCGGAACTTCAAGAGATGCTCACAGAGGACCCGTGGCCTCTACCTCTAAGAAGGAACCTGCTCCAGCAGGGACCCTGTCTGTTCCAAGACTTACCGCGACTGCGTTTGACGGCATGGCGGTTGAACGCCGGATCCTGAAGGAAAAAGGCATTCCGGATGAAGTCATCCCTACCCTGATCAAAGCCAGGAAGGATGTAACCGCACAACATTATCACCGTATTTGGCGTAAATGTGTTGCGTGGTGCGAGGCCAGGAAGGCCCCTACAGAGGAATTTCAACTGGGTCGTTTCCTGCATTTCCTGCAAACAGGACTGTCTATGGGCCTAAAATTAGGGTCCATTAAGGTTCAAATTTCGGCCCTGTCGATTTTCTTCCAGAAAGAACTGGCTTCAGTTCCTGAAGTTCAGACGTTTGTCAAGGGGGTACTGCATATACAGCCTCCTTTTGTGCCTCCAGTGGCACCTTGGGATCTCAATGTAGTTTTGGGGTTCCTAAAATCACATTGGTTTGAACCACTCACCACTGTGGACTTAAAATATCTCACATGGAAAGTGGTAATGCTGTTGGCCCTGGCTTCGGCCAGGCGTGTGTCAGAATTGGCGGCTTTATCCTATAAAAGCCCTTACCTAATTTTTCATACGGACAGGGCAGAATTGAGGACTCGTCCTCAATTTCTCCCTAAGGTTGTTTCAGCGTTTCACCTGAACCAGCCTATTGTGGTACCTGCGGCTACTAGGGACTTGGAGGACTCCAAGTTGCTGGATGTAGTCAGGGCCCTGAAAATATATGTTTCCAGGACGGCTGGAGTCAGAAAATCTGACTCGCTGTTTATCCTGTATGCACCCAACAAGCTGGGTGCTCCTGCTTCTAAGCAGACTATTGCTTGTTGGATTTGTAGTACAATTCAGCTTGCACATTCTGTGGCAGGCCTGCCACAGCCTAAATCTGTAAAAGCCCATTCCACAAGGAAGGTGGGCTCATCTTGGGCGGCTGCCCGAGGGGTCTCGGCTTTACAACTTTGCCGAGCAGCTACTTGGTCAGGGGCAAACACGTTTGCTAAATTCTACAAATTTGATACCCTGGCTGAGGAGGACCTGGAGTTCTCTCATTCGGTGCTGCAGAGTCATCCGCACTCTCCCGCCCGTTTGGGAGCTTTGGTATAATCCCCATGGTCCTTATGGAGTTCCCAGCATCCACTTAGGACGTCAGAGAAAATAAGAATTTACTTACCGATAATTCTATTTCTCGTAGTCCGTAGTGGATGTTGGGCGCCCATCCCAAGTGCGGATTGTCTGCAATACTTGTACATAGTTGCTGTTACAAAAATCGGGTTTTTGTTGTTGTGAGCCATCTTTTCAGAGGCTCCGCTGTTATCATGCTGTTAACTGGGTTCAGATCACAGGTTGTACGGTGTGATTGGTGTGGCTGGTATGAGTCTTACCCGGGATTCAAAATCCTTCCTTATTGTGTACGCTCGTCCGGGCACAGTATCCTAACTGAGGCTTGGAGGAGGGTCATAGGGGGAGGAGCCAGTGCACACCAGGTAGTCCTAAAGCTTTACTTTTGTGCCCAGTCTCCTGCGGAGCCGCTATTCCCCATGGTCCTTACGGAGTTCCCAGCATCCACTACGGACTACGAGAAATAGAATTATCGGTAAGTAAATTCTTATTATGTCTGTATTACACAGTATATAGCTGTATTATACATGTCTGTATTACACAGTATATAGCTATGTTATATATGTCTGTATTACACAGTATATAGCTATATTATACATGTCTGTATTACACAGTATATAGCTATGTTATATATGTCTGTATTACACAGTATATATCTATATTATACATGTCTGTATTACACAGTATATATCTATATTATACATGTCTGTATTACACGGTATATAGCTATATTATACATGTCTGTATTACACGGTATATAGCTATGTTATACATGTCTGTATTACACAGTATATATATTATACATGTCTGTATTACACAGTATATAGCTATGTTATATATGTCTGTATTACACAGTATATAGCTATGTTATATATGTCTGTATTACACAGTATATAGCTATGTTATATATGTCTGTATTACACAGTATATATATTATACATGTCTGTATTACACAGTATATAGCTATGTTATATATGCCTGTATTACACAGTATATAGCTATGTTATATATGTCTGTATTACACAGTATATATATTATACATGTCTGTATTACACAGTATATAGCTATATTATACATGTCTGTATTACACAGTATATTGCTATATTATACATGTCTGTATTACACAGTATATAGCTATGTTATATATATCTGTATTACACAGTGTATATCTATATTATACATGTCTGTATTACACGGTATATAGCTATATTATACATGTGTCACGATCCGGGTATCTGGACGCCATTACTTACCCTTCAGATGCCTCCTAAGGCGGGCTCAGCGTTCCAGGACCGGATTCCGCTGTTCCTGAGTTTCCACATACAGAGTGGTCTTTTCATCAGCCGCGGCCTCCGCTGTGCCCGCGTGGTTAAATGTGCATCTATCAGCCTGGCGTCTCCTGTCTCCGGTGGCCGGCGCCGCCATTACTGTTTCCCAGACCACATGGATTACAAACCAAACTTCCCTCCAAGTGTCTGCATGGGCGCAGCCATCTTGGATTCTGTCATCTGATCATTTCCACCAATCTGCTGTCTGTGTTGTTGATTTGCATAATTGCCTAGCCAACCCCTTCCTTGCTGCAGGTATAAGTAAGCTGTACCTGAGCAAGGAAGACGTCAGTGCTTTGGTTGTCAAACCTAGTTCCTGTTTGTCTCTCTTCTATGATTGTCTTCCAGGTTCCAGCTCCTGTCTCAAGACTTCCACCATAGAGACCCGCACCAGCATTCCACCTGCGGTGTAGCCTGACTCTCCAATCCATTGTGGATTCATCTGTTTCCAGCTACAACACTACCTGCTTCCAGCCTCAGCTTCCAGCAGAGTACAGCTTCCCTTAAAGGGCCGGTGTCCTTTCTACACTTTACCACTCTCCACCGGAATTATTATTTCTCCGCTCTCAAGTTCTACATTTCAGTTCACATTTCATCGCTCCCAAAGTTCATTTATTATTTAACTGGTTCCAGCCAGTATCCACTCCGTGCTAACAACAGTCTGGTTCCAGCCAGTATCCACAGCAGCTGTTTTACCTTCAGCAACCCAGCTCTTCCTGGAACACCAGCTGGTATAATCCTGGGTTATCTCCATTGCTACAGCCGGGCCTGGTAAGGACTTTCCATCTAGAAGATCATAAGAACTATCTCACACTACCAGTGCCCTGTGGCTCCTGCCATGCTGTAGTACTCAGGAACTGTATTTATTCTTTGCTGACTTTTACGTTTTCTTTTATTGCTGCTGTGATGCGGAGTTGTCATAATAAACATCATTGACTTTTATCTAAGTTGTCGTGGTCACGCCTTCGGGCAGTTATTATTCATGTTACTTACATGTCCAGGGGTCTGATACAACCTCCCAGGTTCCGGTACATCTCAGCCCCTACAACTGAGGCTGCCTCCCGTCAGCTCAGGCCCTCAGTTGTGACAGTAAGCACTGACCTAATGAATCCAGCCGGAGACCAGGATCAAGCGGCCAGGCCGATGCAAGAACTGGCAGCCCGACTAGAACATCAGGAGGCTGCACAGGGCCACATCATCCGCTGTCTCCAGGATCTCTCTACTCGGCTGGATGGGATTCAGACAACTCTCCGTGGATCAGGCGCGTCTGGTGCGTCAACCACAGTGACTCCAGCTATAACCCCACCCACCTTACCCATTTCTGCTCCACGTCTTCATCTTCCAACGCCAGCAAAATTTGACGGATCTCCAAGATTCTGCAGGGGATTTCTCAACCAGTGTGAGATTCAGTTTGAGCTACAACCTGGCAATTTTCCCAGTGACCGTACAAAAATTGCCTACATTATTTCTCTTCTCAGTGGCTCAGCCCTTGATTGGGCATCACCGTTATGGGAGAGGTCCGACACCCTGCTATCTTCTTACACTGCATTTGTGTCAACATTCAGGCGCATCTTCGACGAGCCAGGCCGGGTAACTTCAGCTTCGTCTGAGATTCTCCGTTTACGCCAGGAATCACGTACTGTAGGACAATATCTTATACAGTTCCAGATCCTGGCATCCGAACTGGCATGGAACGACGAGGCCCTGTATGCTGCATTCTGGCATGGTTTATCCGAGCGTATTAAAGATGAGTTAGCTACCAGAGACTTACCCTCCAAGTTAGATGAGCTAATCTCACTTTGTACGAAAGTTGACTTGCGTTTCAGAGAGAGAGCAACTGAGCGTGGAAGATCATCTGCTCCAAAATCTTCTACTCCTCCTCCTCGCCAACTGTCACCAACTACAGATGAACCCATGCAAATTGGCCGTTCCCGTTTAACTCCTGCTGAGCGCCGAAGACGTCTCTCCGAGTTTCTCTGTCTGTATTGTGCAGCTCCGTCTCACACCATTAATGCCTGTCCCAAACGTCCGGGAAACTCCAAATCCTAGCTCGCCAAGGAGAGGGCCGGCTAGGAGTAATGATCTCCTCTCCATCTCCTCAAGATTGTAACCTCCCAGTCTCGCTTCAAGTTGCTCAACGTTATCAGAACGTCATTGCCCTCCTGGATTCCGGAGCAGCTGGGAACTTTATTACTGAAGCCTATGTTAAACGGTGGTCCCTACCCACCGAGAGACTTCCTTCGTCCCTTTCCTTAACTGCTGTGGATGGCAGTAAAATTTTTGATACAGTTATTTCTCTAAGGACTCTACCAGTTCGTCTGAGAGTGGGAGTTCTTCATTCCGAACTTATTTCATTTTTAGTGATTCCAAGAGCCACACATCCTGTGGTCCTGGGCCTTCCATGGCTCCGTCTTCACAATCCTACAATTGATTTGACGACTACGCAAATCCTGGCATGGGGTTCCTCCTGTACTAAGACATGTTTGTTTAAAGTGTTGCCTGTCTGTTCTTCCTCCCCCAGGTCGTCTGATGTTCCACCTCCTCCATATCAAGATTTCACGGATGTGTTCAGTAAAGCTTCTGCTGATATCCTTCCTCCTCATAGAGAATGGGACTGCCCGATTGATCTCGTTCCAGGGAAGGTTCCACCTCGAGGCCGAACTTATCCGTTGTCTCTCCCCGAGACACATTCTATGGAGGAATACATTAAAGAGAACCTAGCAAAGGGGTTCATTCGACCTTCTTCTTCTCCAGCCGGCGCAGGCTTCTTTTTTGTAAAGAAGAAAGATGGTGGTCTGCGGCCGTGCATCGACTACAGAGGTTTGAACGACATTACCATCAAGAACCGCTATCCTTTACCCCTGATTACTGAGCTCTTTGACAGAGTTAGCGGAGCTACCATCTTTACAAAGCTGGACCTGAGAGGTGCATACAATCTCATCCGGATCCGTGAGGGTGACGAGTGGAAGACCGCATTTAACACCCGTGACGGACATTATGAGTACCTCGTCATGCCCTTCGGATTGAGCAATGCTCCAGCTGTCTTCCAGCATTTCGTCAATGAGATCTTCAGAGACATTCTATACCGTCATGTCGTGGTCTATCTAGATGATATCCTCATTTTTGCCAACGATTTAGAGGAACATCGTTTCTGGGTAAAGGAGGTTCTGTCCCGTCTCCGTGTCAATCATCTCTACTGCAAATTAGAGAAATGCGTCTTTGAAGTCAAGTCCATTCCGTTTCTAGGGTACATTGTGTCCGGTTCCGGACTAGAGATGGATCCTGAGAAACTACAAGCAATCCAGAATTGGCCGGTACCCTTAACCCTCAAAGGGGTCCAGAGGTTCTTAGGGTTCGCCAATTATTACCGAAAGTTTATACGAGACTTTTCCACCATTGTGGCGCCTATTACTGCTTTCACCAAGAAGGGTGCTAACCCGTCCAAGTGGTCTGAAGAAGCCATGCAAGCTTTTCATCTTTTAAAACAGAGGTTCATCTCTGCACCTGTCCTGAAACAGCCTGACATCGACTCTCCTTTCATCTTAGAGGTGGATGCCTCCTCCGTTGGAGTAGGAGCGGTGTTATCTCAGAGGGCTAAAGATGGTCATTTACATCCTTGCAGTTTCTTCTCACGGAAGTTCTCCCCAGCGGAGCGCAACTATGCCATTGGCGACCAGGAGTTGCTAGCCATCAAGCTCGCTCTAGAGGAGTGGAGATATCTGTTGGAGGGAGCTTCTCATTCAATCACCATCCTTACAGACCACAAGAACCTTCTATATCTAAAAGGCGCACAATGTCTCAACCCTCGTCAGGCCAGATGGGCACTTTTCTTTTCCAGGTTCGACTTTAAACTCCAGTTCTGTCCGGGCTCTCAGAATCGCAAGGCCGATGCCCTTTCCCGCTCATGGGAGCAAGAAAATGAGTCAGAGTCTTCAGACAAGCATCCTATTATAAATCCGTTGGCATTCTCCACGGTAGGGATGGACTCTACGCCCCCATCAGGGAAAAGTTTTGTGAAGCCGACACTAAGGAAGAAGCTCATGCATTGGGCCCATGCTTCCCGTTTTGCCGGACATACAGGTATCCAAAAAACCCTGGAGTTTATCTCTAGGTCCTATTGGTGGCCAACTCTGAAAAAGGACGTTTTGGAGTTTATTGCATCTTGCCCAAAGTGTGCTCAACATAAAGTATCCCGCCAGTCGCCTGCGGGGCAACTGGTTCCACTATCTGTTCCCCGTCGACCATGGACCCATTTGTCGATGGATTTTATTACAGATTTGCCCATGTGCAACAAGTTCAATACCATCTGGGTGGTAGTTGACCGGTTCACCAAGATGGCACACTTCATTCCTCTCACCGGTCTTCCGTCAGCTTCCAAGTTGGCTCAAGTATTCATACAAGAGATCTTCCGACTCCACGGTCTTCCAGAAGAAATTATCTCAGATCGAGGAGTTCAATTCACAGCCAAATTCTGGCGAAGTTTATGTCAAGTCCTCCAAGTCAAGTTAAAGTTTTCCACGGCTTACCATCCTCAGACCAATGGTCAAACTGAGAGGGTGAATCAGGACTTGGAGGCCTTCCTCCGCATCTATGTGTCCTCCTCTCAAGATGACTGGGTTCAATTACTTCCCTGGGCCGAGTTCTGTCATAACAACCAGTATCATTCTTCATCTTCTTCAACACCATTCTTCACCAACTTTGGATTCCACCCTAAAGTCCCTGAGTTCCAACCGCTTCCAGCAACTTCTGTTCCCGCAGTGGATATCACCTTGCATCAGTTTGCCAATATCTGGAAGAGCGTACGATCAGCTCTGCTCAAGGCATCGTTCAGGTACAAGAAGTTTGCGGATAAGAAGCGTCGAGCAGTTCCTGCTCTCAAGGTGGGTGATCGGGTATGGTTATCCACGAAGAATTTGAGGTTAAGAGTTCCCAGTATGAAGTTTGCACCTCGCTACATCGGTCCTTTCAAAATTGATCAAGTCATCAATCCTGTTGCTTACAGACTCCAGTTACCTCCCTTCTTAAAAATACCCAGAACATTCCATGTTTCCCTGTTGAAACCGCTAATCTTGAATCGGTTTCATTCCTCACTTCCACCAACTCCGAAAGTCCAAACTCAACGAGGCGTTGAGTATGAAGTGGCCAAGATCCTGGACTCACGTCACCGTTACGGTCAACTTCAGTATCTCATTGACTGGAAGGGCTATGGTCCTGAAGAACGCTCTTGGACCAATGCCTCTGACGTCCATGCTCCTGCCTTGGTCCGAAATTTCCACGCAAAGTTTCCTTTAAAGCCTAAGAAGTGTCCTGGGGTCACTCCTAAAGGGGGGGGTGCTGTCACGATCCGGGTATCTGGACGCCATTACTTACCCTTCAGATGCCTCCTAAGGCGGGCTCAGCGTTCCAGGACCGGATTCCGCTGTTCCTGAGTTTCCACATACAGAGTGGTCTTTTCATCAGCCGCGGCCTCCGCTGTGCCCGCGTGGTTAAATGTGCATCTATCAGCCTGGCGTCTCCTGTCTCCGGTGGCCGGCGCCGCCATTACTGTTTCCCAGACCACATGGATTACAAACCAAACTTCCCTCCAAGTGTCTGCATGGGCGCAGCCATCTTGGATTCTGTCATCTGATCATTTCCACCAATCTGCTGTCTGTGTTGTTGATTTGCATAATTGCCTAGCCAACCCCTTCCTTGCTGCAGGTATAAGTAAGCTGTACCTGAGCAAGGAAGACGTCAGTGCTTTGGTTGTCAAACCTAGTTCCTGTTTGTCTCTCTTCTATGATTGTCTTCCAGGTTCCAGCTCCTGTCTCAAGACTTCCACCATAGAGACCCGCACCAGCATTCCACCTGCGGTGTAGCCTGACTCTCCAATCCATTGTGGATTCATCTGTTTCCAGCTACAACACTACCTGCTTCCAGCCTCAGCTTCCAGCAGAGTACAGCTTCCCTTAAAGGGCCGGTGTCCTTTCTACACTTTACCACTCTCCACCGGAATTATTATTTCTCCGCTCTCAAGTTCTACATTTCAGTTCACATTTCATCGCTCCCAAAGTTCATTTATTATTTAACTGGTTCCAGCCAGTATCCACTCCGTGCTAACAACAGTCTGGTTCCAGCCAGTATCCACAGCAGCTGTTTTACCTTCAGCAACCCAGCTCTTCCTGGAACACCAGCTGGTACAATCCTGGGTTATCTCCATTGCTACAGCCGGGCCTGGTAAGGACTTTCCATCTAGAAGATCATAAGAACTATCTCACACTACCAGTGCCCTGTGGCTCCTGCCATGCTGTAGTACTCAGGAACTGTATTTATTCTTTGCTGACTTTTACGTTTTCTTTTATTGCTGCTGTGATGCGGAGTTGTCATAATAAACATCATTGACTTTTATCCAAGTTGTCGTGGTCACGCCTTCGGGCAGTTATTATTCATGTTACTTACATGTCCAGGGGTCTGATACAACCTCCCAGGTTCCGGTACATCTCAGCCCCTACAACTGAGGCTGCCTCCCGTCAGCTCAGGCCCTCAGTTGTGACAACATGTCTGTATTACACGGTATATAGCTATGTTATACATGTCTGTATTACACAGTATATATATTATACATGTCTGTATTACACAGTATATATATTATACATGTCTGTATTACACAGTATATAGCTATATTATACATGTCTGTATTACACAGTATATTGCTATATTATACATGTCTGTATTACACAGTATATAGCTATGTTATATATATCTGTATTACACAGTATATATCTATATTATACATGTCTGTATTACACGGTATATAGCTATATTATACATGTCTGTATTACACGGTATATAGCTATGTTATACATGTCTGTATTACACAGTATATATATTATACATGTCTGTATTACACAGTATATAGCTATGTTATATATGTCTGTATTACACAGTATATAGCTATGTTATATATGTCTGTATTACACAGTATATATCTATATTATACATGTCTGTATTACACAGTATATAGCTATGTTATATATGTCTGTATTACACAGTAGCTATGTTATATATGTCTGTATTACACAGTATATATATTCTACATGTCTGTATTACACAGTATATAGCTATGTTATATATGTCTGTATTTCACAGTATATAGCTATGTTATACATGTCTGTATTACACAGTATATAGCTATGTTATATATGTCTGTATTACACAGTATATAGCTATGTTATATATGTCTATTACACAGTATATAGCTATGTTATATATGTCTGTATTACACAGTATATATCTATATTATACATGTCTGTATTACACAGTATATAGCTATGTTATACATGTCTGTATTACACAGTATATATATTATACATGTCTGTATTACACAGTGTATAGATAGATTATATATGTCTGTATTACACAGTATATAGCTATATTATACACGTTTGTATTACACAGTGTATAGATATATTATATATGTCTGTATTACACAGTATATAGCTATATTATACACGTCTGTATTACACAGTGTATAGATATATTAAATATGTCTGTATTACACAGTATATATCTATATTATACATGTCTGTATTACACAGTATATAGCTATGTTATACATGTCTGTATTACACAGTATATATATTATACATGTCTGTATTACACAGTGTATAGATATATTATATATGTCTGTATTACACAGTATATAGCTATATTATACATGTCGGTATTACATAGTGTATAGATATATTATATATGTCTGTATTACACAGTATATAGCTATATTATACATGTCAGTATTACACAGTGTATAGATATATTATACATGTCTGTATTACACAATATATAGCTATAATATACATGTCTGTATTACACAGTGTATAGATATGTTATATATGTCTGTATTACACAGTATATATCTATATTATACATGTCTGTATTACACAGTATATTTCTCTGACGTCCTAGTGGATGCTGGGGACTCCGAAAGGACCATGGGGAACAGCGGCTCCGCAGGAGACTGGGCACAAAAGTAAAAGCTTTAGGACTACCTGGTGTGCACTGGCTCCTCCCCCTATGACCCTCCTCCAAGCCTCAGTTAGATTTTTGTGCCCGAACGAGAAGGGTGCTCACTAGGTGGCTCTCCTGAGCTGCTTAGTAAAAAAGTTTAAGTATAGGTTTTTTATTTTCAGTGAATCCTGCTGGCAACAGGTTCACTGCACCGAGGGACTAAGGGGAGAAGAAGCGAACTCACCTGCGTGCAGAGTGGATTGGGCTTCTTAGGCTACTGGACATTAGCTCCAGAGGGACGATCACAGGCCCAGCCATGGATGGGTCCCAGAACCGCGCCGCCGGCCCCCTTACAGAGCCAGAAGACTGAAGAGGTCCGGAAAATCGGCGGCAGAAGACGTCCTGTCTTCAATAAGGTAGCGCACAGCACCGCAGCTGTGCGCCATTGCTCTCAGCACACTTCACACTCCGGTCACTGAGGGTGTAGGGCGCTGGGGGGGGGCGCCCTGAGACGCAATAAAAACACCTTATATGGCAAAAAATACATCACATATAGCTCCTGGACTATATGGATGCATTTAACCCCTGCCAATTTTTCCTTAAAAAAGCGGGAGAAAGGCCGCCGAGAAGGGGGCGGAGCCTATCTCCTCAGCACACTGGCGCCATTTTTCCTCACAGCTCCGTTGGAGGGAAGCTCCCTGACTCTCCCCTGCAGTCCTGCACTACAGAAACAGGGTAAAACAAGAGAGGGGGGGGGCACTAATTTGGCAGATAAATCTATACAGCAGCTATATAAGGGAAAAACACTTATATAAGGTTATCCCTGTATATATATAGCGCTCTGGTGTGTGCTGGCAAACTCTCCCTCTGTCTCCCCAAAGGGCTAGTGGGGTCCTGTCCTCTATCAGAGCATTCCCTGTGTGTGTGCTGTGTGTCGGTACGTTGTGTCGACATGTATGAGGAGGAAAATGGTATGGAGGCGGAGCAATTGCCTGTAATAGTGATGTCACCCCCTAGGGAGTCGACACCTGACTGGATGGTCTTATGGAAGGAATTACGTGATAGTGTCAGCACTTTACAAAAGACTGTTGACGACATGAGACAGCCGGCAAATCAGTTATTACCTGTACAGGCGTCTCAAACACCGTCAGGGGCTCTAAAGCGCCCGTTACCTCAGATGGTCGACACAGACCCAGACACGGACACTGACTCCAGTGTCGACGGTGAGGAAACAATCGTATTTTCCAGTAGGGCCACACGTTACATGATCACGGCAATGAAGGAGGTTTTGAACATTTCTGATACTACAAGTACCACAAAAAAGGGTATTATGTGGGGTGTGAAAAAACTACCCGTAGTTTTTCCTGAATCAGATGAATTAAATGAGGTGTGTGATGAAGCGTGGGTTTCCCCCGATAAAAAACTGCTAATTTCTAAAAAATTATTGGCATTATACCCTTTCCCGCCAGAGGTTAGGGCGCGTTGGGAAACACCCCCTAGGGTAGATAAGGCGCTCACACGCTTATCAAAACAAGTGGCGTTACCGTCTCCTGATACGGCCGCCCTCAAGGAACCAGCTGATAGGAAGCTGGAAAATATCCAAAAAAGTATATACACACATACTGGTATTATACTGCGACCAGCAATCGCCTCAGCCTGGATGTGCAGTGCTGGGGTGGCTTGGTCGGATTCCCTGACTGAAAATATTGATACCCTGGACAGGGACAGTATATTATTGACTATAGAGCATTTAAAGGATGCATTTCTATATATGCGAGATGCACAGAGGGATATTTGCACTCTGGCATCAAGAGTAAGTGCGCTGTCCATTTCTGCCAGAAGAGGGTTATGGACGCGACAGTGGTCAGGTGATGCGGATTCCAAACGGCATATGGAAGTATTGCCGTATAAAGGGGAGGAGTTATTTGGGGTCGGTCTATCGGACCTGGTGGCCACGGCAACGGCTGGGAAATCCACCTTTTTACCCCAGGTCACCTCTCAGCAGAAAAAGACACCGTCTTTTCAGGCTCAGTCCTTTCGTCCCCATAAGGGCAAGCGGGCAAAAGGCCACTCATATCTGCCCCGGGGCAGAGGAAGGGGAAAAAGACTGCAGCAGGCAGCCTCTTCCCAGGAACAGAAGCCCTCCCCCGCTTCTGCCAAGTCCTCAGCATGACGCTGGGGCCTTACAAGCGGACTCAGGCACGGTGGGGGCCCGTCTCAAGAATTTCAGCGCGCAGTGGGCTCACTCGCAAGTGGACCCCTGGATCCTGCAGGTAGTATCTCAGGGGTACAAATTGGAATTCGAGACGTCTCCCCCTCGCCGGTTCCTGAAGTCTGCTTTACCAACGTCTCCCTCCGACAGGGAGGCGGTATTGGAAGCCATTCACAAGCTGTATTCCCAGCAGGTGATAATCAAGGTACCCCTCCTACAACAGGGAAAGGGGTATTATTCCACGCTGTTTGTGGTACCGAAGCCGGACGGCTCGGTGAGACCTATTTTAAATCTGAAATCCTTGAACACTTACATACAAAGGTTCAAATTCAAGATGGAGTCACTCAGAGCAGTGATAGCGAACCTGGAAGAAGGGGACTATATGGTGTCTCTGGACATCAAGGATGCTTACCTCCATGTCCCAATTTGCCCTTCTCACCAAGGGTACCTCAGGTTTGTGGTACAGAACTGTCACTATCAGTTTCAGACGCTGCCGTTTGGATTGTCCACGGCACCCCGGGTCTTTACCAAGGTAATGGCCGAAATGATGATTCTTCTTCGAAGAAAAGGCGTCTTAATTATCCCTTACTTGGACGATCTCCTGATAAGGGCAAGGTCCAGAGAACAGTTAGAGGTCGGAGTAGCACTATCTCAAGTAGTACTACGACAGCACGGGTGGATTCTAAATATTCCAAAATCGCAGCTGATTCCGACGACACGTCTGCTGTTCCTAGGGATGATTCTGGACACAGTCCAGAAAAAGGTGTTTCTCCCGGAGGAGAAAGCCAGGGAGTTATCCGACCTAGTCAGGAACCTCCTAAAACCAGGCCAAGTGTCAGTGCATCAATGCACAAGGGTCCTGGGAAAAATGGTGGCTTCTTACGAAGCGATTCCATTCGGCAGATTCCACGCAAGAACTTTTCAGTGGGATCTGCTGGACAAATGGTCCGGATCGCATCTTCAAATGCATCAGCGGATAACCCTGTCTCTAAGGACAAGGGTGTCTCTCCTGTGGTGGTTACAGAGTGCTCATCTTCTAGAGGGCCGCAGATTCGGCATTCAGGACTGGGTCCTGGTGACCACGGATGCCAGCCTGAGAGGCTGGGGAGCAGTCACACAGGGAAGAAATTTCCGGGGCTTGTGGTCAAGCATGGAAACGTCACTTCACATAAATATCCTGGAACTAAGGGCCATTTACAATGCCCTAAGTCAGTCAAGGCTCTGCTTCAGGGTCAGCCGGTGTTGATCCAGTCGGACAACATCACGGCAGTCGCCCACGTAAACAGACAGGGCGGCACAAGAAGCAGGAGGGCAATGACGGAAGTTGCAAGGATTCTTCGCTGGGCGGAAAATCATGTGATAGCACTGTCAGCAGTGTTCATTCCGGGAGTGGACAACTGGGAAGCAGACTTCCTCAGCAGACACGACCTCCACCCGGGAGAGTGGGGACTTCACCCAGAAGTCTTCCACATGATTGTGAACCGTTGGGAAAAACCAAAGGTGGACATGATGGCGTCCTGCCTCAACAAAAAACTGGACAGATATTGCGCCAGGTCAAGGGACCCTGAGGCAATAGCTGTGGACGCTCTGGTAACACCGTGGGTGTACCAGTCAGTGTATGTGTTCCCTCCTCTGCCTCTCATACCCAAGGTACTGAGAATCATAAGAAGGAGAGGAGTAAGGACTATACTCGTGGCTCCGGATTGGCCAAGAAGGACTTGGTACCCGGAACTTCAAGAGATGCTCACGGAAGACCCGTGGCCTCTACCTCTAAGAAAGGACCTGCTCCAGCAGGGACCCTGTCTGTTCCAAGACTTACCGCGGCTGCGTTTGACGGCATGGCGGTTGAACGCCGGATCCTGAAGGAAAAAGGCATTCCGGATGAAGTCATCCCTACCCTGATCAAAGCCAGGAAGGATGTAACTGTGCATCATTATCACCGTATTTGGCGTAAATATGTTGCGTGGTGTGAGGCCAGGAAGGCCCCTACAGAGGAATTTCAACTGGGTCGTTTCCTGCATTTCCTGCAAACAGGACTGTCTATGGGCCTAAAATTAGGGTCCATTAAGGTTCAAATTTCGGCCCTGTCGATATTCTTCCAAAAAGAACTAGCTTCAGTTCCTGAAGTTCAGACGTTTGTCAAGGGGGTACTGCATATACAGCCTCCTTTTGTGCCTCCAGTGGCACCTTGGGATCTCAATGTAGTTTTGGGGTTCCTAAAATCACATTGGTTTGAACCACTCACCACTGTGGACTTAAAATATCTCACATGGAAAGTGGTAATGCTGTTAGCCCTGGCTTCAGCCAGGCGTGTCTCAGAATTGGCGGCTTTATCCTATAAAAGCCCTTACCTAATTTTTCATACGGACAGGGCAGAATTGAGGACTCGTCCTCAATTTCTCCCTAAGGTGGTTTCAGCGTTTCACTTAAACCAGCCTATTGTGGTACCTGCGGCTACTAGGGACTTGGAGGATTCCAAGTTGCTGGACGTAGTCAGGGCTCTGAAAATATATGTTTCCAGGACGGCTGGAGTCAGAAAATCTGACTCGCTGTTTATCCTGTATGCACCCAACAAGCTGGGTGCTCCTGCTTCTAAGCAGACTATTGCTCGTTGGATTTGTAGTACAATTCAGCTTGCACATTCTGTGGCAGGCCTGCCACAGCCAAAATCTGTAAAAGCCCATTCCACACGGAAAGTGGGCTCATCTTGGGCGGCTGCCCGAGGGGTCTCGGCTTTACAACTTTGCCGAGCAGCTACTTGGTCAGGGGCAAACACGTTTGCTAAATTCTACAAATTTGATACCCTGGCTGAGGAGGACCTGGAGTTCTCTCATTCGGTGCTGCAGAGTCATCCGCACTCTCCCGCCCGTTTGGGAGCTTTGGTATAATCCCCATGGTCCTTTCGGAGTCCCCAGCATCCACTAGGACGTCAGAGAAAATAAGAATTTACTTACCGATAATTCTATTTCTCATAGTCCGTAGTGGATGCTGGGCGCCCATCCCAAGTGCGGATTGTCTGCAATACTTGTACATAGTTATTGTTACAAAAATCGGGTTATTATTGTTGTGAGCCATCTTTTCAGAGGCTCCTCTGTTATCATGCTGTTAACTGGGTTCAGATCACAAGTTGTACGGTGTGATTGGTGTGGCTGGTATGAGTCTTACCCGGGATTCAAAATCCTTCCTTATTGTGTACGCTCGTCCGGGCACAGTATCCTAACTGAGGCTTGGAGGAGGGTCATAGGGGGAGGAGTCAGTGCACACCAGGTAGTCCTAAAGCTTTTACTTTTGTGCCCAGTCTTCTGCGGAGCCGCTGTTCCCCATGGTCCTTTCGGAGTCCCCAGCATCCACTACGGACTATGAGAAATAGAATTATCGGTAAGTAAATTCTTATTTTCTATATTATACATGTCTGTATTACAAAGTATATAGCTATGTTATATATATTACATGTCTGTATTACAAAGTACCGGTATATAGCTATGTTATATATGTCTGTATTACACAGTATATAGCTATGTTATATATATTACATATAGTAGGAGGAGGCGTATTTCTCTCAAGCGCTTTTCGGCTCACATAGGGCCTTCTTCAGGAGACACTAAACAAAAGCAATGTAGCAAAGAGTAGAAGCATGTGCAATCACAGGTATCCAGGATAGGGATCCAGCACAGGGATCCAGCACAGGGATCCAGCACAGGTGTCCAGCACAGGACAGGGATCCAGCACAGGTATCCGCTGCACAGGTATCCAGCACAAAGATCCAGCACAGGGGTCCGCTGCACATGTATCCAGCACAGGTATCCGTTGCACATGTATCCAGCACAGGGATCCAGCACAGTTATCCAGCACAGGGATCCAGCACAGTTATCCATCACAGGGATCCAGCACAGGACAGGGATCCAGCACAGGTGCCCAGCACAGGACAGGGATCCAGCACAGGTGTCCAGCACAGGTATCCGCTGCACAGGGATCCAGCACAGTGATCCAGCACAGGGATCCAGCACAGTTATCCAGCACAGGGATCCAGCACAGTTATCCATCACAGGGATCCAGCACAGGACAGGGATCCAGCACAGGTGTCCAGCACAGGACAGGGATCCAGCACAGGTGTCCAGCACAGGTATCCAGCACAGGGATCCGCTGCACAGGTATCCAGCACAGTTATCCAGCACAGGGATCCAGCACAGGGATCCGCTGCACAGGGATCCAGCACAGGTATCCGCTGCACAGGTATCCAGCACAGGGATCCAGCACAGGGATCCAGCACAGGTATCCGCTGCACAGGGATCCAGCACAGTTATCCAGCACAGGCATCCAGCACAGGGATCAAGCACAGGTGTCCAGCACAGGTGTCCAGCACAGGGATCCAGCACAGTTATCCAGCACAGGGATCCAGCACAGGGATCCGCTGCACAGGTGTCCAGCACAGGGATCCAGCTCAGTTATCCAGCACAGGGATCCAGCACAGGTATACAGCACAGGAATCCAGCACAGGGATCCGCTGCACAGGGATCCAGCACAGTCATCCAGCATAGGGAACCAGCACAGGGATCCAGCACAGTTATCCAGCACAGGTATCCACTGCACAGGTATCCGCTGCACAAGGATCCAGCACAGTTATCCAGCACAGGGATCCAGCACAGGCATCCAGCACAGGGATCCAGCACAGTTATCCAGCACAGGTATCCAGCACAGGTATCCAGCACAGGGATCCAGCACAGTTATCCAGCACAGGGATCCAGCACAGTTATCCAGCACAGGGATCCAGCACAGTTATCCAGCACAGGGATCCAGCACAGTTATCCAGCACAGGGATCCAGCACAGTTATCCAGCACAGGGATCCAGCACAGTTATCCAGCACAGTTATCCAGCACAGGGATCCAGCACAGGTGTCCAGCACAGGTGTCCAGCACAGTTATCCAGCACAGTTATCCAGCACAGGGATCCAGCACAGGGATCCGCTGCACAGCTGCATTGCGCCTACGCAGCCTCAAGCATTGCGGCCGCATCCCGGAAGGATGCAGCTGCACTGCGATTGACAGCGGTGGGCCTTCGCGGGGCGGCAACACAGCATTGGGGGGCATGGCGGGCCAATCGGGTGCGTGCCGGCAGTGTTTTCTGGGCAGCTGCGTAACGTCACACACAACCGCTCCGATTAAAATAAATGGCAGCAGACTGCCTGACAGTGCGCCCAGGCTGCGCTGCCCGGGGTCAACCGCAATTCAATGAGTCTGCAATTAAATTGTGGACGCATCGTGAAATTGCGGCCCCGCAGCATGCGAGGAGATGGACGCAGATCTCGGATCAGCAAATCTGCATCCATCTCTGCACCAGGTCCTGTGTTTGATACATGACAGCTAGGAGCTGATTGGTTGGTTCTTTATCACTATTCAGTGCGTCATTATATAAAGGAAATACTGGTGTATGTACTAAGAGCTGCCGCCATCTCTGTGTGTATCCCGCAGGTTACTGATGTGTCCGGGGAGAATATGTCCCTGATCTGGCTTCAGGTTGGGCAGTGTGGAAACCAGATTGGACAGGAATGGTGGCAGATCCTCACCAACACCGCGGCAGAAAGTGACCAGTAAGAGCCGATAATGGCGCTTATATCGTACGCAGTAATGTGCCGCTCATGCAGCCTTATTTACTTGGCCAATAACTGCCTCTTAGCAGACATGGGCTACTCCATAAGAAGGTAGAAGTTCAGAGTGCAAGGTGGCACCTTGGAAGTCTTTAGATGAACCTTCCTCTTCTACAACCTTCCAGAGTCATTACTATCATCATCGTCATCGTTATTTGTGCGGTGGCAGAAATCTCGGCAGCGCAGACTGTGTGACGCTCCTGTACATGGCACAGAAAGGCCCAGATGTGACAGAGTGGGACATTTACAAAGTGTCGCACATTTCGGCAATTTAGCAAGTGGCAATTTGTTTACAGTGCCGCATGAAATCGCAGAAATCCTGGCACGTTACTAATTTCACACTCTATCACACGTGGGCCAATAAGTGCGCGGACGGTGGATGGAGAAGGTGCAGACCCCAGTCGGTGGGTAGACCGGCGCAGCTACTGATTACTTATACCATATACACCAGAAGCCTGAGACTTTCACTTACGGTGCTGGGAGTGTAAGATGGGCAGTATATACAGTATATACCAATAGTGTAACATAATGAGGTATATGGAGGAATCGTAGGAGTTACATAGTGTAATATGATGTGTATGGAGTACCGGTGTCAGTTAGTATATAAATGCTGGAGGTGTAATATGATGATGGAGTACCGGTGTGAGTTAGTATATAAATGCTGGAAGCGTAATATGATGATGGAGTACCGGTGTGAGTTAGTATATAAATGCTGGAAGTGTAATATGATGATGGAGTACCGGTGTGAGTTAGTATATAAATGCTGGAGGTGTAATATGATGATGGAGTACCGGTGTGAGTTAGTATATAAATGCTGGAAGTGTAATATGATGATGTGTATGGAATACCGGTGTGAGTTAGTATATAAATGCTGGAAGTGTAATATGATGATGGAGTACCGGTGTAAGTTAGTATATAAATGCTGGAAGTGTAATATGATGATGGAGTACCGGTCTGATTTAGTATATAAATGCTGGAAGTGTAATATGATGATGTGTATGGAGTACCGGTGTGAATTAGTATATAAATGCGGGAAGTGTAATATGATTATGGAGTGCAGGTGTGAGTTAGTATATAAATGCTGAAAGTGTAATATGATGATGTGTATTTAGTACCGGTGTGACTTAGTATATATATGCTGCAAGTGTAATATGATGATGGAGTACCGGTGTGTGTTAGTATATAAATGCTGGAAGTGTAATATGATGATGGAGTACCAGTGTGAGTTAGTATATAAATGCTTGAAGTGTAATATGATGATGGAGTACTGGTGTGAGTTAGTATATAAATGCTGGAAGTGTAATATGATGATGGAGTACCGGTGTGAGTTAGTATATAAATGCTGGAAGTGTAATATGATGATGGAGTACCGGTGTGAGTTAGTATATAAATGCGGGAAGTGTAATATGATGATGGAGTACCGGTGTGAGTTATTATATAAATGCGGGAAGTGTAATATGATGATGGAGTACCAGTGTGAGTTAGTATATAAATGCGGGAAGTGTAATATGATGATGGAGTACCGGTGTGAGTTAGTATATAAATGCGGGAAGTGTAATATGATGGTGGAGTAACGGTGTGAGCTAGTATATAAATGCGGGAAGTGTAATATGATGGTGGAGTAACGGTGTGAGTTAGTATATAAATGCGGGAAGTGTAATATGATGATTGAGTAGCGGTGTGAGATAGTATATAAATGCGGGAAGTGTAATATGATGATTGAGTAGCGGTGTGAGTTAGTATATAAATGCGGGAAGTGTAATATGATGATGGAGTACCGGTGTGAGTTAGTATATAAATGCTGGGAGTGTAATATGATGATGGAGTACCGGTTTGAGTTAGTATATAAATGCTGGAAGTGTAATATGATGATGGAGTACCGGTGTGAGTTAGTATATAAATGCTGGAAGTGTAATATGATGATGGAGTACCGGTTTGAGTTAGTATATAAATGCTGGAAGTGTAATATGATGATGGAGTACCGGTGTGAGTTAGTATATAAATGCTGGAAGTGTAATATGATGATGGAGTACCGGTGTAAGTTAGTATATAAATGCTGGAAGTGTAATATGATGATGGAGTACCGGTCTGATTTAGTATATAAATGCTGGAAGTGTAATATGATGATGGAGTACCGGTGTGAGTTAGTATATAAATGCTGGAAGTGTAATATGATGATGTGTATGGAGTACCGGTGTGAATTAGTATATAAATGCGGGAAGTGTAATATGATTATGGAGTGCAGGTGTGAGTTAGTATATAAATGCTGAAAGTGTAATATGATGATGTGTATGGAGTACCGGTGTGACTTAGTATATATATGCTGCAAGTGTAATATGATGATGGAGTACCGGTGTGTGTTAGTATATAAATGCTGGAAGTGTAATATGATGATGGAGTACCAGTGTGAGTTAGTATATAAATGCTTGAAGTGTAATATGATGATGGAGTACTGGTGTGAGTTAGTATATAAATGCTGGAAGTGTAATATGATGATGGAGTACCGGTGTGAGTTAGTATATAAATGCTGGAAGTGTAATATGATGATGGAGTACCGGTGTGAGTTAGTATATAAATGCGGGAAGTGTAATATGATGATGGAGTACCGGTGTGAGTTATTATATAAATGCGGGAAGTGTAATATGATGATGGAGTACCGGTGTGAGTTAGTATATAAATGCGGGAAGTGTAATATGATGATGGAGTACCGGTGTGAGTTAGTATATAAATGCGGGAAGTGTAATATGATGGTGGAGTAACGGTGTGAGCTAGTATATAAATGCGGGAAGTGTAATATGATGGTGGAGTAACGGTGTGAGTTAGTATATAAATGCGGGAAGTGTAATATGATGATTGAGTAGCGGTGTGAGATAGTATATAAATGCGGGAAGTGTAATATGATGATTGAGTAGCGGTGTGAGTTAGTATATAAATGCGGGAAGTGTAATATGATGATGGAGTACCGGTGTGAGTTAGTATATAAATGCTGGGAGTGTAATATGATGATGGAGTACCGGTTTGAGTTAGTATATAAATGCTGGAAGTGTAATATGATGATGGAGTACCGGTGTGAGTTAGTATATAAATGCTGGAAGTGTAATATGATGATGGAGTACCGGTTTGAGTTAGTATATAAATGCTGGAAGTGTAATATGATGATGGAGTACCGGTGTTAGATAGTATATAATTGCGGGAAGTGTAATATGATGATTGAGTAGCGGTGTGAGATAGTATATAAATGCGGGAAGTGTAATATCATGATGGAGTACCGGTGTGAGTTAGTATATAAATGCTGGGAGTGTAATATGATGATGGAGTACCGGTGTGAGTTAGTATATAAATGCTGGAAGTGTAATATGATGATTGAGTAGCGGTGTGAGTTAGTATATAAATGCGGGAAGTGTAATATGATGGTGGAGTAACGGTGTGAGTTAGTATATAAATGCGGGAAGTGTAATATGATGGTGGAGTAACGGTGTGAGATAGTATATAAATGCTTGAAGTGTAATATGATGATGGAGTACCGGTTTGAGTTAGTATATAAAGGCTGGAAGTGTAATATGATGATGGAGTACCGGTGTGAGTTAGTATATAAATGCTTGAAGTGTAATATGATGATGGAGTACCGGTTTGAGTTAGTATATAAATGCGGGAAGTGTAATATGATGATGGAGTGCCGGTTTGAGTTAGTATATAAATGCGGGAAGTGTAATATGATGATGGAGTACTGGTGTGAGTTAGTATATAAATGCTGGGAGTGTAATATGATGATGGAGTACCGGTGTGAGTTATACACTGTATGGAGGTGCTGTGAGTTTGTACATATGAATATACAGACGACATCAGCTGTGTCTCGTTCTCTTGTTCCGCAGGTACCCCTTCTTCTCCCGCGACGGGCTGATTAATGCCATTTGTGTAGACAGTGAGCCTAAGGTGATCCGGAGATTACGGCAACAGGTGAAGAAAGGGTGAGTTACTGCCTGTGTCGCCCTATACTGCCCTATACTGGGGTCACTGTCTCCTTGAAGTCAGCAATGTATTCGTTAAGATTCTCCATACCGTTTGTTGATCAGAGTAGAAGTAATTGTCAGTAATTATCCCTAATGCTTGGTTATCGCTGCGCTCCAATAGACCTGTATTACCTCCTCCCTGTAGCAGCACAGGAACAGTGCCTCATCCCACGTCATGAGGTGTGAGGCGTCCTGGATGTTGTGACTTTTACACAAGAATAACTACAAATAATGAGTATATATATATATATATATATATATATATACATATATATATATATATATGTATATGTATATATATATATATTTCTCTTACGTCCTAGAGGATGCTGGGGACTCCGTAAGGACCATAGGGGATAGACGGGCTCCGCAGGAGACATGGGCACTTTAAGAAAGAATTTAGTTCCTGGTGTGCACTGGCTCCTCCCTCTATGCCCCTCCTCCAGACCTCAGTTTGATACTGTGCCCAGACGAGCTGGATGCTTTTCCGTGAGCTCTCCTGAGCTTGCTATAAGAAAGTATTTTGTTAGGTTTTTTATTTTCAGGGAGCACTGCTGGCAACAGACTCCCTGCATCGAGGAACTGAGGAGAGAGAAGCAGACCGGCTTTAGTGATAGGCTCTGCTTCTTAGGCTACTGGACACCATTAGCTCCAGAGGGAATCGGTACGCAGGTCTCACCCTCGCCGTCCGTCCCAAAGCCGCGCCGCCGTCCTCCTCGCAGAGCCGGAAGATAGAAGCCAGGTGAGTATGAGAAGAAAAGAAGACTTCAGAGGCGGCAGAAGACTTCAGATCTTCACTGAGGTAACGCACAGCGGTAATGCTGAGCGCCATTGCTCCCATACAGCTCACACACGGCAGTCACTGTAAGGGTGCAAGGCGCAGGGGGGGTGCCCTGGGCAGCAATATGAACCTCTTTTTCTGGCAATTGTGTATATATATACAGCTGGGCACTGTATATATAAAGAGCCCCCGCCAGGTTTTTTCGAGGTTTGAGCGGGACAGAAGCCCGCCGCCGAGGGGGCGTGGCTTCTTCCTCAGCACTCACCAGCGCCATTTTCTCCACAGCACAGCGCTGAGAGGAAGCTCCCCGGACTCTCCCCTACTTATCCACGGTGAAAGAGGGTTTTAAAGAAGGGGGGGCACATAATTGGCGCAATATACAGATTACAGCGCTATCTGGGTAAACATATTGTGTGTTTTTTCCTGGGTCATTAGCGCTGGGTGTGTGCTGGCATACTCTCTCTCTGTCTCTCCAAAGGGCCTTGTGGGGGAACTGTCTTCAGATAAGAGGATTCCCTGAGTGCGTGGTGTGTCGGTACACGTGTGTCGACATGTCTGAGGTAGAAGGCTCTCCTAGGGAGGAGGTGGAGCAAATGAATGTGGTGTCTCCGTCGACAACACCGACACCTGACTGGATGGATATGTGGAATGTTTTAAGTGCTAATGTGAATTTATTGCACAAAAGATTAGACAAAGCTTAGGCTAGGGTACAGCCAGGGAGTCAACCCATGCCTGTCCCTATGTCGCAGGGACCTTCGGGGTCTCAAAAGTGCCCACTATCCCAAATAGTAGACACTGATACCGACACGGATTCTGACTCCAGTGTCGACTACGATGATGCAAAGTTACAGCCAAAATTGGCTAAATGTATTCGATATATGATTATTGCAATAAAAGATGTTTTGCATATCACAGAGGAACCCCCTGTCCCCGACACGAGGGTACACATGTATAAGGGTAAGAAACCTGAGGTAACCTTTCCCCTATCTCATGAGCTGAACGAGTTGTGTGAAAAAGCGTGGGAATCTCCAGACAAAAACTGCAGATTTCCAAAAGGGTTCTTATGGCGTATCCTTTCCCGGCTAAGGACAGGATATGGTGGGAATCCTCCCCTAGGGTGTACAAAGCGTTGACACGCTTATCCAAAAAGGTAGTGCTGCCATCCCAAGATACGGCTACCCTCAGGGATCCTGCTGATCGCAAGCAGGAGGTTATTTTGAAGTCCATTTACACACATTCTGGTACTTTACTCAGACCGGCTATTGCGTCGGCTTGGGTTTGTAGCGCGGTAGCAGCGTGGACAGATACCTTATCAGCGGAGATTGAGACCCTGGATGAAGATACCATCTTATTGACCCTAGGACATATAAAAGATGCTGTCGTATATATGAGAGATGCTCAAAGAGACATTGCTTTACTAGGTTCTAGAGTCAACGCTATGTCGATTTCTGCTAGACGAGTCCTATGGACCCGGCAATGGACAGGTGATGCCGACTCAAAGAGGCATATGGAGGTTTTACCTTACAAGGGTGAGGAATTGTTTGGAGAAGGTCTCTCGGACCTGGTCTCCACAGCTACAGCTGGTAAATCCAATTTCTCTTACGTCCTAGAGGATGCTGGGGACTCCAAAAGGACCATGGGGTATAGACGGGATCCGCAGGAGCTTGGGCACACTGAAAAGACTTAATCTGGGTGTGAACTGGCTCCTCCCTCTATGCCCCTCCTCCAGACCTCAGTTAGACTTTGTGCCCAGGAGTGACTGGACGCACACTAGGGGAGCTCTACTGAGTTTCTCTGGAAAGACTTTGTTAGGTTTTTTATTTTCAGGGAGACCTGCTGGCTACAGGCTCCCTGCGGCGTGGGAGTGAGGGGAGAGAAGCAGGACCTACTTCTTCTTAGTTAAGGGCTCTGCTTCTCGGCTACTGGACACCATTAGCTCCAGAGGGTTCGATCACTTGGTGCGCCTAGCTGCTCGTTCCCGGAGCCGTGCCGTCACCCCCTCACAGAAGGCAGAAGACAGAAGTTGGGTGAGTATGAGAAGACCAGAAGACTTCAGGACGGCAGAAGACTTCAGTAAAGGTACAGCGCAGTGGCAACGCTGTGCTCCATGCTCCCACACACATTTCCTCCAGCACTCACAGGGTGCAGGGCGCTGGGGGGGGACGCCCTGGGCAGCATGTTACTGGGTCTTCTGGGGCTGGCAGATGTTTGTTCGGTGCATCTGCACCGTTTTCGGGAACCCCCGCCGGCATTTTCGGAAGTTTGAATTTGGCGGGCTGAAGCGCGCCGGGAGGGGGCGGAGCTTAGCCGCGCTGCTCACAGGCGCCATTTTCTCCGCGTGTGCAGGCAGGAGACGCTGGTCCACGAGCTCCATCAGAGTAACGGGGAGCTTATCGGGAGGGGGGGACACAGTAGCTGGTGCATATTTGGTTAATTGGGCAGCGCTGGTACATATATTTTCCTCAGTGGGATATATGGGCGCTGGGGTGTGAGCTGGCATACTGCCTCTGTGTTTCTCTGTCCGGGTTTCCTTGTGGACCTGTCCCCTACTGAGGCATTGTATGTATGTGTCGGTGGGTCGATACTAGGTGTCGACATGTCTGAGGCTGAATGTTATTCATCGGAGGAGGTTTTGGGGGAGGCAGATGCTGGTATGGAGTTGGCTCTGTCGACGCAGCCGACACCTGACTTACTTGCACTGTTGAATACAATTAATTCTAATGTCACTTCTTTATCGAAGAGATTAGATAAATCTGAATCACAGACACAGGATGCTTTATCACAGGTACAGACCCCGTCGGGGTCGATAAAGAGGCCGTTCACTCAAGTGGTAGATACGGATATCGACACGGATTCTGAATCCGATGTCGACTTCACTGAGGCTCCTTTACACCCTAGATTAGTTAAGAGTATTCAGTACATGATTGTGGCTATAAAAGACGTGTTACGCATTTCTGAGGAACCTGCAGTACAGGAAACAAGGATTTGCTTGTTTAAGGAGAAAAAACCTGAGGTACAGTTTCCCCCCTCTCATGAGATGAATGCTCTTTGTGAAAAGGCTTGGGAGTCGCCAGACAAGAGGTGGCAGATTCCCAAGAGGATTTACATGGCATATCCTTTTCCATCAGTTGATAGGGGAAAATGGGAGGCATCTCCTAATGTTGATGAAGCTTTATCTCGTTTGTCTAAAAAGGTGGCGCTGCCGTCTCCTGACACAGCAGCTCTCAAGGATCCGGTGGATCGCAAGCTGGAGACGTCGCTGAAGTCCATTTTCGCTAATTCGGGTGCATTGCTCAGACCTGCTGTGGCGTCGGAATTGGTGAGTAGTGCTATTGCTAAATGGGCTGAGAAGTTAGCTTCTGATATGGATACTCTTGATAAAGATACTGTTCTTTTAACTCTTGGTTATATCAAGGACGCTGCAGATTACCTGAAGGATGCGGCGAGGGATGTTGGTCTCTTGGGATCAAGAGCCAATGCCATGTCGATTTCGGCCAGGAGGGCG
This sequence comes from Pseudophryne corroboree, assembly GCF_028390025.1. NCBI lineage: Eukaryota > Metazoa > Chordata > Amphibia > Anura > Myobatrachidae > Pseudophryne > Pseudophryne corroboree. The sequence goes on from NC_086448.1 coordinate 838,984,691, forward strand.
CTGTGGATACATCAATGGAATGCTGACGTGGATTCCAAGAGAGCTATGGAAGCGTTACCCTTCAAAGGTAATGTCCTGTTTGAGGAAGGCTTGGCGGACCTGGTGTCTACCGCGACGGCGGGTAAGTCCTCGTTTCTTCCCTATGTTCCCACACAACACAAAAAGCCACAACATCAGCAGATGCAGTCCTTTCGTCCAAATAAATACAGGTGAGGAAAGGGTTCGTCCTTTCTCGCTTCAAAAGGTAGAGGAAGGGGAAAGAAGTCGCCTGCGGTGTCAGGCGCCCAGGACTAGAAGTCCACCCCTGCCGCTACCAAGTCCACCGCATGACGCTGGGGCTTCCCTGGGGGAGTCCGTCCTGGTGGGGGGCCGTCTGCAGTTCTTCAGTCGGGTCTGGGTCCAATCGGACTTGGATCCGTGGGTTCTAGAGATTGTATCTCAGGGCTACAGGCTGGAGTTTCAGGAGACGCCCCCTCACCGGTTTTTCATGTCGACCCTGCCAGTGTCTCTTCCCGACAGGGAGGTCGTGCTGGCAGCAATACAAAAGTTGTGTCTTCAGAGGGTCATTGTTCCCGTTCCCCCGTCTCAACGGGGGGGAGGGGTTCTACTCGAGCCTCTTTGTGGTGCCGAAACCGGACGGTTCGGTCAGACCGATTCTGAACCTAAAATCCCTCAATCCATACTTGAAAGTTTTCAAGTTCAAGATGGAATCTCTTCGAGCGGTGATCACCAGCCTAGAAGGGGGGGATTTTATGGCGTCAGTGGACATAAAGGATGCCTACTTACACATCCCGATATATCCTCCGCATCAGGCTTTCCTAAGGTTTGCGATACAGGATTCTCATTACCAATTTCAGACGTTGCCGTTTGGGCTTTCCACGGCCCCGAGGATTTTCACCAAGGTCATGGCGGAGATGATGGTTCTCCTTCGCAGGCAAGGGGTTACAATTATCCCGTACTTGGACGATCTCCTGATAAAAGCGAGGTCCAAGGAACGTTTGCTGAGGAGTGTGAGTTTGGTACTGTTGGTGCTCCGGCAGCACGGTTGGGTGCTGAATTTGCCGAAATCTCAGTTGATTCCGGCCACTCGGCTGTCGTTTCTGGGCATGATTCTGGACACGGAGTTACGAAGAGTATTTCTTCCAGAAGAAAAAGCTCTAGAACTGCAGTCAATGGTCAGGGAACTTCTGCGGCCGAAGTCTGTGTCCATCCATCAATGTACTCGGGTTCCGGGGAAAATGGTTGCGGCGTATGAAGCCATTCCGTTTGGCAGGTTTCATGCACGGGTGTTTCAGTGGGATTTGCTGAGCAAATGGTCCGGGTCTCACCTGCACATGCACCGGAAGATAAGTCTATCTCCCAGAGCCAGAATTTCTCTCCTGTGGTGGATGCAAAGTTCTCACCTCCTGGAAGGTCGCCGGTTCGGTATCCTGGACTGGGTGCTTCTGACAACAGATGCAAGTCTCCGGGGCTGGGGCGCAGTCACCCAAGGAAGGAACTTCCAGGGGAAATGGTCGCTCCAGGAAGCTTGTCTTCACATCAATGTTCTCAAATAAAGGACCATTTACAACGGCCTGCAACAAGCAAGAAGCCTTCTTCAGGGTCGACCTGTCCTGGTACAGTCAGACAACATCACAGCGGTGGCACATATAAACCGTCAAGGCGGAACAAGGAGCAGAGCGGCAATGGCGGAGGCCACAAGAATCCTTCGCTGGGCGGAACAACACGTGAGTGCTCTGTCAGCAGTCTTCCTACCGGGAGTGGACAACTGGGAAGCAGATTTCCTCAGCAGACACGATCTCCATCCGGGAGAGTGGGCTCTTCACCAAGAGGTATTTGCATAGGTGACAAAGCGTTGCGGAATTCCGTTAATCGACATGATGGCGTCTCGTCTCAACAAGAAGCTTCCGAGGTATTGTTCCAGGTCCAGAGACCCCCAGGCAAGTGCAGTGGACGCCCTGGTGTCTCCGTGGGTCTTCCAGTCGGTGTATGTGTTCCCTCCGCTTCCTCTCATTCCAAAGGTACTGGGGATCATTCGACGAGCAAGGGTTCAGGCGATTCTCGTTGTTCCAGATTGGCCAAGAAGGGCCTGGTACCCGGATCTTCAGGACTTACTGGTGGAAGATCCTTGGCCACTTCCTCTAAGAGAGGACCTGTTGTTGCAGGGTCCATGCGTGTTTCCAGACTTACCGCGGCTGCGTTTGACGGCATGGAAGTTGAGCGCCAGATCTTAGCTCGTAAGGGTATTCCTGGGGAAGTCATTCCCACTCTCATTAAGGCTAGGAAGGAGGTTACGGCTAAACATTATCACCATATTTGGAGAAAGTATGTTTCCTGGTGTGAGACCAAAATGGCTCCTGCGGAAGAGTTTCACTTGGGTCGCTTTCTCAATTTTTTGCAGGCAGGTGTAGATGCGGGCCTAAAATTAGGCTCCATCAAGGTACAGATCTCGGCTTTGTCTATTTTCTTTCAAAAGGAATTAGCTGTCCTCCCAGAGGTTCAGACTTTTGTGAAAGGAGTAATGCATATCAATCCTCCGTTTGTGCCTCCTGTGGCTCCATGGGATCTTGACGTGGTCTTACAGTTTCTCATGTCTTCCTGGTTTGAGCCTTTGCGTAAGGTTGAGTTGAAATTTCTCGCTTGGAAGGTAGTTATGCTGTTGGCGCTGGCGTCTGCCAGGAGGGTGTCAGAATTGGCGGCTTTATCTCATAAGAGTCCGTATTTGATTTTTCATTCTGATAGGGCAGAATTGCGGACTCGTCAACAATTTTTGCCGAAGGTGGTGTCTTCGTTTCACATTAACCAACCTATTGTGGTGCCGGTGGCTACGGAGGCTGGGGCGGTTCCAAAGTCTCTGGATGTGGTGAGAGCTTTGAGGATCTACGTCGCCAGAACAGCTGTTGCCAGGAAAACTGAGGCGCTGTTTGTCCTGTATGCTTCTAACAAGATTGGTCATCTTGCTTCAAAACAGACTATTGCACACTGGATTTGTAGTACGATCCAGCAGGCTCATTCTTCGGCCGGGCTACCGGTGCCGTAGTCAGTAAAAGCTCATTCTACCAGAAAGGTGGGCTCGTCTTGGGCGGCTGCCCGAGGCGTATCGGCTTTACACCTTTGCCGTGCAGCCACCTGGTCAGGGGCAAACACTTTTGCCAAGTTCTATAAGTTTGATACCCTGGCTGATGAGGACCTTACGTTTGCTCAGTCGGTGCTGCAGAGTCGTCCGCACTCTCCCGCCCGGTCTGGAGCTTTGGTATAGACCCCATGGTCCTTTTGGAGTCCCCAGCATCCTCTAGGACGTAAGAGAAAATAGGATTTTGGTACTTACCGATAAATCCTTTTCTCCTAGTTCGTAGAGGATGCTGGGCGCCCGTCCCATTGCGGACTGTTACTGGCAATGTTTTCGTGTTGGTTAACTTGGTTTGTACACGGGTAGTGTATTTCTGGTTTTCAGCTTGTTGCTGTTGTTATTTCATACGGTTATCTGGTTTACTATTACTCCGGTGATACGGTATGTTTGTGGTGTGGGCTGGTATGTTTGTAGCCCTTAGTTTACACAAAAATCCTTTCCTCGAAATGTCCGTCTCTCCTGGGCACAGTTCCTATAACTGAGGTCTGGATGAGGGGCATAGAGGGAGGAGCCAGTTCACACCCAGTTTAAGTTTTTTTCAGTGTGCCCAAGCTCCTGCGGATCCCTTCTATACCCCATGGTCCTTTTGGAGTCCCCAGCATCCTCTACGGACTAGGAGAAAAGGATTTATCGGTAAGTACCAAAATCCTATTTTTTTGCCTTATATTCCCTCACAGCCTAAGAAAGCGCCACATTATCAAATGCAGTCCTTTCGGCCACAGAGAAACAAGAAAGTACGAGGTGCGTCCTTTCTTGCCAGAGGTAAGGGCAGAGGAAAAAAGCTGCACAACACAGCTAGGTCCCAGGAACAGAAGTCCTCCCCGGCCTCTACAAAATCCACCGCATGACGCTGGGGCTCCGCTACGGGAGTCCGTCCCAGTGGGGGCACGTCTTCAACTTTTCAGCCACATCTGGGTTCACTCACAGGTGGATCCCTGGGCAATAGAAATTATTTCCCAGGGTTACAAGCTGGAATTCGAGGAGGTGCCTCCTCGCCGGTTTTTCAAATCGGCCCTGCCGACTTCTCCCCCAGAAAGGGAGTTAGTGTTAAATGCAATTCACAAATTGTATCTTCAACAGGTGGTGGTCAAGGTTCCCCTACTTCAACAAGGGAGGGGATATTACTCAACCCTGTTTGTAGTCCCAAAACCGGACGGTTCGGTCAGACCCATTTTAAATTTAAAATCCCTGAACCTGTACTTGAAAAGGTTCAAGTTCAAGATGGAATCGCTCAGAGCGGTCATCGCCAGCCTGGAAGGGGGGGATTTTATGGTATCTCTGGACATAAAGGATGCATACCTTCATGTTCCCATATATCCACCTCATCAGGCGTATCTGAGCTTTGCGGTACAGGATTGTCATTACCAATTTCAGACGTTGCCGTTTGGGCTTTCCACGGCCCGAGGATTTTCACCAAGGTAATGGCGGAAATGATGGTGCTCCTGCGCAAGCAGGGTGTCACAATTATCCCGTACTTGGACGATCTCCTCATAAAAGCGAGATCAAGAGAGCAGTTGCTGAGCAGCGTATCACTTTCACTGAAAGTGTTACAGCAACACGGCTGGATTCTCAATATCTCGAAGTCGCAGCTGGTTCCTACGACTCGTCTGACCTTCTTGGGCATGATTCTGGACCCTGGTCAGGAACCTATTGAAGCCAAAACAGGTGTCAGTGCATCACTGCACTCGAGTCCTGGGAAAGATGGTGGCATCGTACGAGGCCATTCCCTTCGGCAGGTTCCATGCGAGGACCTTCCAATGGGACCTACTGGACAAGTGGTCCGGGTCACATCTACAGATTCATCAGTTGATTGCCCTGTCCCCCAGGGCCAGGGTATCTCTCCTGTGGTGGCTACAGAGTGCTCACCTTCTAGAGGGCCGCAGGACTGGGTTCTGGTGACCACGGACGCGAGCCTCCGAGGTTGGGGAGCAGTCACACAGGGAAGAAACTTCCAAGGACTTTGGACAAGTCAAGAGACTTGTCTTCACATCAACGTCCTGGAGCTGAGGGCCATGTACAACGCCCTTCGTCAAGCGGAGACCTTACTTCACGACCTACCAGTTCTGCTCCAGTCAGACAACATCACCGCAGTGGCTCATGTAAACCGCCAAGGCGGCACAAGGAGCAGAGTGGCGATGGCGGAAGCCACCAGGATTCTTCGCTGGGCGGAAAATCATGTAAGCGCACTCTGAGAGTGGACAACTGGGAAGCAGATTTCCTCAGCAGGTGCGACCTGCATCCAGGAGAGTGGGGACTTCATCAGGAAGTCTTCGCACAGATTGCAACTCATTGGGGACTGCCCCGACATGATGGCGTCCCGCCTCAACAAAAAGCTACAGAGGTATTGCGCCAGGTCAAGAGACCCTCAGGCGGTAGCTGTGGACGCCCTAGTGACACCGTGGGTGTTCCAATCGGTTTATGTGTTTCCTCCTCTTCCTCTCATCCCAAGGGTGTTGAGAATAATAAAAAGAGGAGTACAGACAATTCTCATTGTTCCAGATTGGCCGCGAAGGGCCTGGTATCCGGATCTGCAGGAGATGCTCACAGAAGATCCGTGGCCTCTTCCTCTAAGTCAGGACCTGCTGCAACAGAGGCCCTGTCTGTTCCAAGACTTACCGCGGCTGCGTTTTGACGGCATGGCGGTTGAACGCCGGATCCTAGCGGAAAAGGGCATTCCGGATGAGGTCATTCTTACTCTGATAAAGGCTAGGAAGGACATGACAGCTAAACATTATCACCGTATATGGCGAAAGTATGTTTCTTGGTGTGAGGCCAGGAATGCTCCTACGGAAGAATTCCATCTGGGCCGTTTCCTTCACTTCCTACAAACTGGAGTGAATTTCGGCCTAAAATTAGGCTCCATTAAGGTTCAGATTTCGGCCTTATCCATTTTCTTTCAGAAAGAATTGGCTTCTCTCCCAGAAGTACAGACTTTTGTGGAAGGGAGTGCTGCATATTCAGCCTCCTTTTGTACCTCCGGTGGCGCCTTGGGACCTTAATGTGGTGTTGAGTTTCCTTAAGTCGCACTGGTTTGAACCACTTAAAACGGTGGAGTTAAAATATCTCACATGGAAGGTGGTCATGTTGTTAGCCTTGGCTTCGGCTAGGCGAGTGTCGGAATTGGCGGCTTTGTCTCATAAAAGCCCCTATCTGGTTTTCCATATGAATAGAGCGGAATTGCGGACCCGTCCTCAATTTTTGAGTGTTGTCATCTTTTCATATGAACCAACCTATTGTGGTGCCTGTGGCTACACGAGACTTGGAGGATTCCGAGTCCCTTGATGTGGTCAGGGCTTTGAAAATTTACGTGGCCAGAACGGCTAGAGTCAGAAAAACAGAAGCACTGTTTGTCCTGTATGCAGCCAACAAGGTTGGCGCTCCTGCTTCAAAGCAGACTATTGCTCGCTGGATCTGTAACACGATTCAGCAGGCTCATTCTACCGCTGGATTGCCGTTACCAAAATCGGTCAAGGCCCATTCCACTAGGAAAGAGTGCTCTTCTTGGGCGGCTGCCCGAGGGGTCTCGGCACTACAGCTGTGCTGAGCTGCTACTTGGTCGGGTTCAAACACCTTTGCAAAATTCTATAAGTTTGATACCCTGGCTGAGGAGGACCTCCTGTTTGCTCAATCGGTGCTGCAGAGTCATCCGCACTCTCCCGCCCGTTTGGGATCTTTGGTATAATCCCCATGGTCCTTACGGAGTCCCCAGCATCCTCTAGGACGTTAGAGAAAATAAGATTTTAAACCTACCGGTAAATCTTTTTCTCGTAGTCCGTAGAGGATGCTGGGCGCCCGTCCCAAGTGCGGACTACTTCTGCAAGACTTGTATATAGTTTTGCTTACTAAAGGGTTATATTATAGCTTCATCGGTCTCTGACTGATGCTATGTTGTTTTTTCATACTGTTAACTGGTTAGTTTATCACAAGTTATACGGTGTGATTGGTGTGGCTGGTATGAATCTTTCCCTTGGATTAACAAAAATCCTTTCCTCGTACTGTCCGTCTCCTCTGGGCACAGTTTCTCTAACTGAGGTCTGGAGGAGGGGCACAGAGGGAGGAGCCAGTGCACACCCATACCTAAAGTTCTTTCTTAAAGTGCCCATGTCTCCTGCGGAGCCCGTCTATCCCCATGGTCCTTACGGAGTCCCCAGCATCCTCTACGGACTACGAGAAAAAGATTTACCGGTAGGTTTAAAATCTTATTATACTGTATACCCTGTTTAATACTCTGTAGTTCCCCCATGTCCCCCTACAACATCTCTGACCCATCGAGTCATGGGGCAATCACTTAAAAGGCAAAACCATGCCGTGTAAGTGATGCCCCTTTAAGAAAACGTCCAAATTAGGCTGACATCCCGCACGACCGCCTTAGTCGGGCGCATTACATCCGGCCCATAGAATCACATGGCACGTCCAGTCTGCCCTATAGGGTTTGGTTAGGGGTTACGGTATTCAGGATAGGGTATTAGGACAGGGGTTTCTTATCAGCATTGTAGGCCCTGGGGTAAGCAGTGCATGGGGCCCATACTCACCCATTCAGGGGAATAAATAAAATATTCCAGTCCTGCGTCCTCTCTCCACAGGCTTCCTTACCGTGACTGGCTGTCGCCACTCTGATTGGTGGATAGCTCCAGCCGTCCACCAATCAATATCCTGACAGCCATTCACTGTCTGGCTGCTGTTAGGGTTACATAGAAACATAGAATTTGGCGGCAGATAAGAACGACATGGCCCATATAGTCTGTCCTTAAGGTTAGGGTTCTGTCACCCATACCATTGTAACCCATTGGCTCATTGCAGTGGCCGCCATGCAGTAGGAGTTGCGCGGTCGCTATCACTGACCGGTTGTGTTTATCTGCAGGTATTTCAGAGATGCCAATGTCGTTGTGGGACAGAAAGGGAGAGGGAACAACTGGGCGTATGGTAAGGATCAGACCGGCTTCATTCCATATCTGAGCCGGAGCCATTACTATGCGGCGGCGGCTTTACACGTCTTTCTGTCCTAACACTCTGTCTCTGCCCAACACTTTGTCCCCAGGATACCGAGGCGCCGGTGGCAGCCCAGAGAAGAGCCTGTTGGACAGGACCATGGAGAGCGTCCGCAAGGAGGTGGAGCGGAGAGACTGTTACAGCGGCACGGTGATCCTGCACAGCCTCTGCGGGGGTACCGGCTCCGGTATGTATCTCTCCGGTGATTGGTGAGAGCCTAGATCATGTGACGGAGCGGAAATGTCACTCTGCGGAATAATAGCATGTAGGTGGGGTCTTTCCTTTCATCCCCCGTCATTGTGTGTATGTTTTGTCTTCAGGAATGGGATCCCGCCTGTGTGAGGAGATCAGAGACACCTACCCTGCAGGCTACATCCTGTCTGTCACTGCGGCCCCCCACGAGACGGGCGACTCCCCCCTTCAGCATTATAACTCGCTGCTGTGTCTGGCTTGGTTGCAGAGGTGAGGCTTTGCCATGGTGTGCACAGGACAGTGATGGGGATAGGGCATCTCAGGAGAAGTGCTCTCATCCCACAGTGCTGCCCTTTCTCTCTCTACCCACCTCAGCTACCCTCCTCACCCTCTACCCTTGACGATGCCACCCGCTTCACATCCAAAATTGACTCCATATACGTCAGGAGATCACATCCCACCAGACCCTCAACAACCAGCCCCCTCCTTACCCTAACCCCTCCCATCCTTCTTACCATCTCTGACTTTCTTTACCCCTGTACTCAGATAAAAGTCATGTCCCTCATCCAGGCATCCCTGCCCCCACCAACTTGTCCCTATTACCTCTCTCTTCTCCTGCCTGTTCCCATCTTTCTCACCTCCTAAATCTCTCCCTCTCATCAGGCACTATCCCCTCTGCCTCAAGCATGCACTCATCTCCCCTATTCTTATCGACACACTCTACAACTACCGACCCATCTCTCACTCTCTCCAACTACCGACCCATCTCTCACTCTCTCCAACTACCGACCCATCTCTCACCCTCTCCAACTACCGACCCATCTCTCACTCTCTCCAACTACCGACCCATCTCTCACCCTCTCCAACTACCGACCCATCTCTCACTCTCTCCTCCAACTACCGACCCATCTCTCACCCTCTCCAACTACCTACCCATCTCTCACACTCTCCAACTACCGACCCATCTCTCACCCTCTCCAACTACCGACCCATCTCTCACTCTCTCCAACTACCGACCCATCTCTCACTCTCTCCAACTACCGACCCATCTCTCACCCTCTCCAACTACCGACCCATCTCTCACTCTCTCCTCCAACTACCGACCCATCTCTCACTCTCTCCAACTACCGACCCATCTCTCACCCTCTCCAACTACCGACCCATCTCTCACTCTCTCCAACTACCGACCCATCTCTTACTCTCTCCGACTACCGACCCATCTCTCACTCTCTCCAACTACCGACCCATCTCTCACTCTCTCCAACTACCGACCCATCTCTCACTCTCTCCAACTACCGACCCATCTCTCACTCTCTCCAACTACCGACCCATCTCTCACCCTCTCCAACTACCGACCCATCTCTCACTCTCTCCTCCAACTACCGACCCATCTCTCACTCTCTCCAACTACCGACCCATCTCTCACCCTCTCCAACTACCGACCCATCTCTCACTCTCTCCAACTACCGACCCATCTCTTACTCTCTCCGATTACCGACCCATCTCTCACCCTCTCCAACTACCGACCCATCTCTCACTCTCTCCAACTACCGACCCATCTCTTACTCTCTCCGACTACCGACCCATCTCTCACACTCTCCAACTACCGACCCATCTCTCACACTCTCCAACTACCGACCCATCTCTCACTCTCTCCAACTACCGACCCATCTCTCACTCTCTCCAACTACCGACCCATCTCTCACTCTCTCCAACTACCGACCCATCTCTCACTCTCTCCAACTACCGACCCATCTCTCACTCTCTCCAACTACCGACCCATCTCTCACACTCTCCAACTACCGACCCATCTCTCACTCTCTCCAACTACCGACCCATCTCTCACTCTCTCCAACTACCAACCCATCTCTCACTCTCTCCAACTACCGACCCATCTCTCACTCTCTCCAACTACCTACCCATCTCTCACTCTCTCCAACTACCGACCCATCTCTCACTCTCTCCAACTACCGACCCATCTCTCACCCTCTCCAACTACCGACCCATCTCTCACTCTACAACTACCGACCCATCTCTCACTCTCTCCAACTACCGACCCGTCTCTCACTCTCTCCAACTACCGACCCGTCTCTCACTCTCTCCAACTACCGACCCATCTCTCACTCTCTCCAACTACCGACCCATCTCTCACTCTATCAAACTACTGTCCCATCTCTCTCCTCCTTTTTGCCTCCAAAATCCTGGAGTGTATTGTCTATAACCGCCTCACTGCCTTTGTCTCCTCTCACTCACTGTTGGACCCATTCCAGTCTGGTTTCCGGCCTCTCCACTCCACTGACACTGCCCTCACAACAGTCTGCAATGACCTCCATGCAGCCAAAAATCTAAGGGTCACTACTCTCTGCTTATTATTCCTGACCTCTCTGCTGCTTCTGACACTGTCGACCACTCTCTCCTCCTGCGAATCCTGCACTCTATTGATCTGTGTGATACTACCCCTTCCTGACTGTCCTCCTACCTCTCTGACCGTTCCTTCTCTGTCTCCTCTCATGCCTCCACCTAACCCTCACTTCCACTAACTGTAGGTGTCCCCTGAGGTTCTCTCCTTGTCTCTCTCTCTATACGTCCTCTTTAGGTGAGCTCATTATCTCTTTTGCCTTCCAGTATCCTGTCTATGCTGATGACCCTCAGACCTCTCCTCCCCTGACCTCTCTCCTCACTCGTGTATCCAGCTGTCTCTCTGCTGTCTCTTCCTGGATGTCCCAACGCTATCATACCCTTCACATGTCTAAGACTGAGGTGATTATCTTCCCTCCCTCCCGCATAACCTCACCTCCCGCACTCTCACTATCTACTGATGGCGCTACTGTCACCTCTAGCCCCCAAGTGCGCTGTCTTGGAGTAATCCCTGACTCCTCCCTCTCTATTACACCACACACCTAGCTGGTACCTGTGTGATATGTTTTATCCACCGTGCCTGTAGGTAAGGGACAATATGATAAGGTTTCCACCATCCACATACATTGCATTATCTGTGTTTCCTTCTGTGTTCTGTTGTCCTTGGATATGACCCTGGATTGTTCAGTTGACAAGTGGAACCCAAATGCACAGAGCAGAAATGATCCTTCCCATGTTCAGTGACAATACATAGCAACAACTCTGCCTTGATGATATAAAGGTATTGCTGAACACCACAGAACAATGCGTGTAGCAGAGATGGGGCAGGGGTATGAGAGTACAGGAACACTGCATGTAGCAGAGATGGGGCAGGGGTATGAGAGTACAGGAACACTGCATGTAGCAGAGATGGGGCAGGGGTATGAGAGTACAGGAACACTGCATGTAGCAGAGATGGGGCAGGGGTATGAGAGTACAGGAACACTGCATGTAGCAGAGATGGGGCAGGGGTATGAGAGTACAGGAACACTGCGTGTAGTAGAGATGGGGCAGAGGTATGAGAGTACAGGAACACTGCATGTAGCAGAGATGGGCAGGGGTATGAGAGTACAGGAACACTGCATGTAGCAGAGATGGGGCAGGGGTATGAGAGTACAGGAACACTGCATGTAGCAGAGATGGGGCAGGGGTATGAGAGTACAGGAACACTGCATGTAGCAGAGATGGGGCAGGTATATGAGAGTACAGGAACACTGCATGTAGCAGAGATGGGGCAGGGGTATGAGAGTACAGGAACACTGCATGTAGCAGAGATGGGGCAGGGGTATGAGAGTACAGGAACTCTGCATGTAGCAGAGATGGGGCAGGGGTATGAGAGTACAGGAACACTGCATGTAGCAGAGATGGGGCAGGGGTATGAGAGTACAGGAACACTGCGTGTAGTAGAGATGGGGCAGGGGTATGAGAGTACAGGAACACTGCATGTAGCAGAGATGGGGCAGGGGTATGAGAGTACAGGAACACTGCATGTAGCAGAGATGGGGCAGGGGTATGAGAGTACAGGAACACTGCATGTAGCAGAGATGGGGCAGGGGTATGAGAGTACAGGAACACTGCATGTAGCAGAGATGGGGCAGGGGTATGAGAGTACAGGAACACTGCATGTAGCAGAGATGGGGTAGGGGTATGAGAGTACAGGAACACTGCATGTAGCAGAGATGGGGCAGGGGTATGGGAGTACAGGAACTCTGCATGTAGCAGAGATGGGGCAGGGGTATGAGAGTACAGGAACACTGCATGTAGCAGAGAGAGATGGGGCAGGGGTATGAGAGTACAGGAACACTGCATGTAGCAGAGATGGGGCAGGAGTATGAGAGTACAGGAACACTGCATGTAGCAGAGATGGGGCAGGGGTATGAGAGTACAGGAACACTGCATGTAGCAGAGATGGGGCAGGGGTATGAGAGTACAGGAACACTGCATGTAGCAGAGATGGGGCAGGGGTATGAGAGTACAGGGACACTGCATGTAGCAGAGATGGGGCAGGGGTATGAGAGTACAGGAACACTGCATGTAGCAGAGATGGGGCAGGGGTATGAGAGTACAGGAACACTGCATGTAGCAGAGATGGGGCAGGGGTATGAGAGTACAGGAACACTGCATGTAGCAGAGAGAGATGGGGCAGGGGTATGAGAGTACAGGAACACTGCATGTAGCAGAGATGGGGCAGGGGTATGAGAGTACAGGAACACTGCATGTAGCAGAGATGGGGCAGGGGTATGAGAGTACAGGAACACTGCATGTAGCAGAGATGGGGCAGGGGTATGAGAGTACAGGAACACTGCATGTAGCAGAGATGGGGCAGGGGTATGAGAGTACAGGAACACTGCATGTAGCAGAGATGGGGCAGGGGTATGAGAGTACAGGAACACTGCATGTAGCAGAGATGGGGCAGGGGTATGAGAGTACAGGAACACTGCATGTAGCAGAGATGGGGCAGGGGTATGAGAGTACAGGAACTCTGCATGTAGCAGAGATGGGGCAGGGGTATGAGAGTACAGGAACTCTGCGTGTAGCAGAGATGGGGAAGGGGTATGAGAGTACAGGAACTCTGCATGTAGCAGAGATGGGGCAGGGGTATGAGAGTACAGGAACACTGCATGTATCAGAGATGGGGCAGGGGTATGAGAGTACAGGAACACTGCATGTAGCAGAGATGGGGCAGGGGTATGAGAGTACAGGAACACTGCATGTAGCAGAGATGGGGCAGGGGTATGAGAGTACAGGAACACTGCATGTAGCAGAGATGGGGCAGGGGTATGAGAGTACAGGAACACTGCATGTAGCAGAGATGGGGCAGTACAGGAACACTGCATGTAGCAGAGATGGGGCAGAGGTATGAGAGTACAGGAACTCTGCATGTAGCAGAGATGGGGCAGGGGTATGAGAGTACAGGAACACTGCATGTAGCAGAGATGGGGCAGGGGTATGAGAGTACAGGAACACTGCATGTAGCAGAGATGGGGCAGGGGTATGAGAGTACAGGAACACTGCATGTAGCAGAGATGGGGCAGGGGTATGAGAGTACAGGAACACTGCATGTAGCAGAGATGGGGCAGGGGTATGAGAGTACAGGAACACTGCATGTAGCAGAGATGGGGCAGGGGTATGAGAGTAACGGAACACTGCGTGTAGCTGAGATGGGGCAGGGGTATGAGAGTACAGGAACACTGCATGTAGCAGAGATGGGGCAGGGGTATTAGAGTACAGGAACACTGCATGTAGCAGAGATGGGGCAGGGGTATGAGAGTACAGGAACACTGCATGTAGCAGAGATGGGGCAGGGGTATGAGAGTACAGGAACACTGCATGTATCAGAGATGGGGCAGGGGTATGAGAGTACAGGAACACTGCATGTAACAGAGATGGGGCAGGGGTATGAGAGTACAGGGACACTGCATGTAGCAGAGATGGGGCAGGAGTATTAGAGTACAGGAACACTGCATGTATCAGAGATGGGGCAGGGGTATGAGAGTACAGGAACACTGCATGTAACAGAGATGGGGCAGGGGTATGAGAGTACAGGAACACTGCATGTAGCAGAGATGGGGCAGGGGTATGAGAGTACAGGAACACTGCATGTAGCAGAGATGGGGCAGGGGTATAAGAGTACAGGAACACTGCATGTAGCAGAGATGGGGCAGGGGTATGAGAGTACAGGAACACTGCATGTAGCAGAGATGGGGCAGGAGTATGAGAGTACAGGAACACTGCATGTATCAGAGATGGGGCAGGGGTATGAGAGTACAGGAACACTGCATGTAACAGAGATGGGGCAGGGGTATGAGAATACAGGAACACTGCATGTATCAGAGATGGGGCAGGGGTATGAGAGTACAGGAACACTGCATGTAACAGAGATGGGGCAGGGGTATGAGAGTACAGGGACACTGCATGTAGCAGAGATGGGGCAGGAGTATTAGAGTACAGGAACACTGCATGTATCAGAGATGGGGCAGGGGTATGAGAGTACAGGAACACTGCATGTAACAGAGATGGGGCAGGGGTATGAGAGTACAGGAACACTGCATGTAGCAGAGATGGGGCAGGGGTATGAGAGTACAGGAACACTGCATGTAGCAGAGATGGGGCAGGGGTATAAGAGTACAGGAACACTGCATGTAGCAGAGATGGGGCAGGGGTATGAGAGTACAGGAACACTGCATGTAGCAGAGATGGGGCAGGAGTATGAGAGTACAGGAACACTGCATGTATCAGAGATGGGGCAGGGGTATGAGAGTACAGGAACACTGCATGTAACAGAGATGGGGCAGGGGTATGAGAGTACAGGAACACTGCATGTAGCAGAGATGGGGCAGGGGTATGAGAGTACAGGAACACTGCATGTAGCAGAGATGGGGCAGGGGTATGAGAGTACAGGAACACTGCATGTAGCAGAGATGGGGCAGGAGTATGAGAGTACAGGAACACTGCATGTAGCAGAGATGGGGCAGGGGTATGAGAGTACAGGAACACTGCATGTAGCAGAGATGGGGCAGGGGTATGAGAGTACAGGAACACTGCATGTATCAGAGATGGGGCAGGGGTATGAGAGTACAGGAACACTGCATGTAACAGAGATGGGGCAGGGGTATGAGAGTACAGGAACACTGCATGTAGCAGAGATGGGGCAGGGGTATGAGAGTACAGGAACACTGCATGTATCAGAGATGGGGCAGGGGTATGAGAGTACAGGAACACTGCATGTAACAGAGATGGGGCAGGGATATGAGAGTACAGGAACACTGCGTGTAGCAGAGATGGGGCAGGGGTATGAGAGTACAGGAACACTGCGTGTAGCAGACATGGGGCAGGGGTATGAGAGTACAGGAACACTGCATGTAGCAGAGATGGGGCAGGGGTATGAGAGTACAGGAACACTGCGTGTAGCAGAGATGGGGCAGGGGTATGAGAGTACAGGAACACTGCGTGTAGCAGAGATGGGGCAGGGGTATGAGAGTACAGGAACACTGCGTGTAGCAGAGATGGGGCAGGGGTATGAGAGTACAGGAACACTGCGTGTAGCAGAGATGGGGCAGGGGTATGAGAGTACAGGAATACTGCATGTAGCAGAGATAGGGCAGGGGTATGAGAGTACAGGAACACTGCGTCTAGCAGAGATGGGGCAGGGGTATGAGAGTACAGGAACACTGCATGTAGCAGAGATGGGGCAGGGGTATGAGAGTACAGGAACACTGCATGTAACAGAGATGGGGCAGGGGTATGAGAGTACAGGAACACTGCATGTAGCAGAGATGGGGCAGGGGTATGAGAGTACAGGAACACTGCATGTAGCAGAGATGGGGCAGGGGTATGAGAGTACAGGAACACTGCGTGTAGCAGAGATGGGGCAGGGGTATGAGAGTACAGGAACTCTGCGTGTAGCAGAGATGGGGCAGGGGTATGAGAGTACAGGAACACTGCATGTAGCAGAGATGGGGCAGGGGTATGAGAGTACAGGAACACTGCGTGTAGCAGAGATGGGGCAGGGGTATGAGAGTACAGGAACTCTGCATGTAGCAGAGATGGGGCAGGGGTATGAGAGTACAGGAACACTGCATGTAGCAGAGATGGGGCAGGGGTATGAGAGTACAGGAACACTGCATGTAACAGAGATGGGGCAGGGGTATGAGAGTACAGGAACACTGCATGTAACAGAGATGGAGCAGGGGTATGAGAGTACAGGAACTCTGCGTGTAGCAGAGATGGGGCAGGGGTATGAGAGTACAGGAACACTGCATGTAGCAGAGATGGGGCAGGGGTATGAGAGTACAGGAACACTGCATGTAGCAGAGATGGGGCAGGGGTATGAGAGTACAGGAACACTGCATGTAACAGAGATGGGGCAGGGGTATGAGAGTACAGGAACACTGCGTGTAGCAGAGATGGGGCAGGGGTATGAGAGTACAGGAACACCGCGTGTAACAGAGATGGGGCAGGGGAATGAGAGTACAGGAACTCTGCATGTAGCAGAGATGGGGCAGGGGTATGAGAGTACAGGAACACTGCATGTAACAGAGATGGGGCAGGGGTATGAGAGTACAGGAACACTGCATGTAGCAGAGATGGGGCAGGGGTATGAGAGTACAGGAACACTGCATGTAACAGAGATGGAGCAGGGGTATGAGAGTACAGGAACACTGCATGTAGCAGAGATGGGGCAGGGGTATGAGAGTACAGGAACACTGCATGTAGCAGAGATGGGGCAGGGGTATGAGAGTACAGGAACACTGCATGTAGCAGAGATGGGGCAGGAGTATGAGAGTACAGGAACACTGCATGTAGCAGAGATGGGGCAGGTGTATGAGAGTACAGGAACACTGCATGTAGCAGAGATGGGGCAGGGGTATGAGAGTAACGGAACACTGCGTGTAGCAGGGGTATGAGAGTACAGGAACACTGCATGTAGCAGAGATGGGGCAGGGGTATTAGAGTACAGGAACACTGCATGTAGCAGAGATGGGGCAGGGGTATTAGAGTACAGGAACACTGCATGTAGCAGAGATGGGGCAGGGGTATGAGAGTACAGGAACACTGCATGTAGCAGAGATGGGGCAGGGGTATGAGAGTACAGGAACTCTGCATGTAGCAGAGATGGGGCAGGAGTATGAGAGTACAGGAACACTGCATGTAGCAGAGATGGGGCAGGGGTATGAGAGTACAGGAACACTGCATGTAGCAGAGATGGGGCAGGGGTATGAGAGTACAGGAACACTGCATGTATCAGAGATGGGGCAGGGGTATGAGAGTACAGGAACACTGCATGTAACAGAGATGGGGCAGGGGTATGAGAGTACAGGAACACTGCATGTAGCAGAGATGGGGCAGGGGTATGAGAGTACAGGAACACTGCATGTAGCAGAGATGGGGCAGGGGTATAAGAGTACAGGAACACTGCATGTAGCAGAGATGGGGCAGGGGTATGAGAGTACAGGAACACTGCATGTAGCAGAGATGGGGCAGGAGTATGAGAGTACAGGAACACTGCATGTATCAGAGATGGGGCAGGGGTATGAGAGTACAGGAACACTGCATGTAACAGAGATGGGGCAGGGGTATGAGAGTACAGGAACACTGCATGTAGCAGAGATGGGGCAGGGGTATGAGAGTACAGGAACACTGCATGTAGCAGAGATGGGGCAGGGGTATGAGAGTACAGGAACACTGCATGTAGCAGAGATGGGGCAGGAGTATGAGAGTACAGGAACACTGCATGTATCAGAGATGGGGCAGGGGTATGAGAGTACAGGAACACTGTATGTAGCAGAGATGGGGCAGGGGTATGAGAGTACAGGAACACTGCATGTAGCAGAGATGGGGCAGGGGTATGAGAGTACAGGAACACTGCATGTAGCAGAGATGGGGCAGGGGTATGAGAGTACAGGAACACTGCATGTAGCAGAGATGGGGCAGGGGTATGAGAGTACAGGAACACTGCATGTAGCAGAGATGGGGCAGGGGTATGAGAGTACAGGAACACTGCATGTAGCAGAGATGGGGCAGGGGTATGAGAGTACAGGAACACTGCATGTATCAGAGATGGGGCAGGGGTATGAGAGTACAGGAACACTGCATGTAACAGAGATGGGGCAGGGGTATGAGAGTACAGGAACACTGCATGTAGCAGAGATGGGGCAGGAGTATGAGAGTACAGGAACACTACATGTATCAGAGATGGGGCAGGGGTATGAGAGTACAGGAATACTGCATGTAGCAGAGATGGGGCAGGGGTATGAGAGTACAGGAACTCTGCTTGTAGCAGAGATGGGGCAGGGGTATGAGAGTACAGGAATACTGCATGTAGCAGAGATAGGGCAGGGGTATGAGAGTACAGGAACACTGCATGTAGCAGAGATGGGGCAGGGGTATGAGAGTACAGGAACACTGCATGTAGCAGAGATGGGGCAGGAGTATGAGAGTACAGGAACACTGCATGTAGCAGAGATGGGGCAGGGGTATGAGAGTACAGGAACACTGCCTGTAGCAGAGATGGGGCAGGGGTATGAGAGTACAGGAACACTGCATGTATCAGAGATGGGGCAGGGGTATGAGAGTACAGGAACACTGCATGTAACAGAGATGGGGCAGGGGTATGAGAGTACAGGAACACTGCATGTATCAGAGATGGGGCAGGGGTATGAGAGTACAGGAACACTGCATGTAACAGAGATGGGGCAGGGGTATGAGAGTACAGGGACACTGCATGTAGCAGAGATGGGGCAGGAGTATTAGAGTACAGGAACACTGCATGTATCAGAGATGGGGCAGGGGTATGAGAGTACAGGAACACTGCATGTAACAGAGATGGGGCAGGGGTATGAGAGTACAGGAACACTGCATGTAGCAGAGATGGGGCAGGGGTATGAGAGTACAGGAACACTGCATGTAGCAGAGATGGGGCAGGGGTATGAGAGTACAGGAACACTGCGTGTAGCAGAGATGGGGCAGGGGTATGAGAGTACAGGAATACTGCATGTAGCAGAGATAGGGCAGGGGTATGAGAGTACAGGAACACTGCGTGTAGCAGAGATGGGGCAGGGGTATGAGAGTACAGGAACACTGCATGTAGCAGAGATGGGGCAGGGGTATGAGAGTACAGGAACACTGCATGTAACAGATATGGGGCAGGGGTATGAGAGTACAGGAACACTGCATGTAGCAGAGATGGGGCTGGGGTATGAGAGTACAGGAACACTGCATGTAGCAGAGATGGGGCAGGGGTATGAGAGTACAGGAACACTGCGTGTAGCAGAGATGGGGCAGGGGTATGAGAGTACAGGAACTCTGCGTGTAGCAGAGATGGGGCAGGGGTATGAGAGTACAGGAACACTGCCTGTAGCAGAGATGGGGCAGGGGTATGAGAGTACAGGAACACTGCGTGTAGCAGAGATGGGGCAGGGGTATGAGAGTAACGGAACACTGCGTGTAGCTGAGATGGGGCAGGGGTATGAGAGTACAGGAACACTGCATGTAGCAGAGATGGGGCAGGGGTATTAGAGTACAGGAACACTGCATGTAGCAGAGATGGGGCAGGGGTATGAGAGTACAGGAACACTGCCTGTAGCAGAGATGGGGCAGGGGTATGAGAGTACAGGAACACTGCATGTAGCAGAGATGGGGCAGGGGTATGAGAGTAACGGAACACTGCGTGTAGCTGAGATGGGGCAGGGGTATGAGAGTATAGGAACACTGCATGTAGCAGAGATGGGGCAGGGGTATTAGAGTACAGGAACACTGCATGTAGCAGAGATGGGGCAGGGGTATGAGAGTACAGGAACACTGCATGTAGCAGAGATGGGGCAGGGGTATGAGAGTACAGGAACACTGCATGTAGCAGAGATGGGGCAGGGGTATGAGAGTACAGGAACACTGCATGTATCAGAGATGGGGCAGGGGTATGAGAGTACAGGAACACTGCATGTAACAGAGATGGGGCAGGGGTATGAGAGTACAGGGACACTGCATGTAGCAGAGATGGGGCAGGAGTATTAGAGTACAGGAACACTGCATGTATCAGAGATGGGGCAGGGGTATGAGAGTACAGGAACACTGCATGTAACAGAGATGGGGCAGGGGTATGAGAGTACAGGAACACTGCATGTAGCAGAGATGGGGCAGGGGTATGAGAGTACAGGAACACTGCATGTAGCAGAGATGGGGCAGGGGTATAAGAGTACAGGAACACTGCATGTAGCAGAGATGGGGCAGGGGTATGAGAGTACAGGAACACTGCATGTAGCAGAGATGGGGCAGGAGTATGAGAGTACAGGAACACTGCATGTATCAGAGATGGGGCAGGGGTATGAGAGTACAGGAACACTGCATGTATCAGAGATGGGGCAGGGGTATGAGAGTACAGGAACACTGCATGTAACAGAGATGGGGCAGGGGTATGAGAGTACAGGGACACTGCATGTAGCAGAGATGGGGCAGGAGTATTAGAGTACAGGAACACTGCATGTATCAGAGATGGGGCAGGGGTATGAGAGTACAGGAACACTGCATGTAACAGAGATGGGGCAGGGGTATGAGAGTACAGGAACACTGCATGTAGCAGAGATGGGGCAGGGGTATGAGAGTACAGGAACACTGCATGTAGCAGAGATGGGGCAGGGGTATGAGAGTACAGGAACACTGCGTGTAGCAGAGATGGGGCAGGGGTATGAGAGTACAGGAATACTGCATGTAGCAGAGATAGGGCAGGGGTATGAGAGTACAGGAACACTGCGTGTAGCAGAGATGGGGCAGGGGTATGAGAGTACAGGAACACTGCATGTAGCAGAGATGGGGCAGGGGTATGAGAGTACAGGAACACTGCATGTAACAGATATGGGGCAGGGGTATGAGAGTACAGGAACACTGCATGTAGCAGAGATGGGGCAGGGGTATGAGAGTACAGGAACACTGCATGTAGCAGAGATGGGGCAGGGGTATGAGAGTAACGGAACACTGCGTGTAGCTGAGATGGGGCAGGGGTATGAGAGTACAGGAACACTGCATGTAGCAGAGATGGGGCAGGGGTATTAGAGTACAGGAACACTGCATGTAGCAGAGATGGGGCAGGGGTATGAGAGTACAGGAACACTGCATGTAGCAGAGATGGGGCAGGGGTATGAGAGTACAGGAACACTGCATGTAGCAGAGATGGGGCAGGGGTATGAGAGTACAGGAACACTGCATGTATCAGAGATGGGGCAGGGGTATGAGAGTGCAGGAACACTGCATGTAACAGAGATGGGGCAGGGGTATGAGAGTACAGGGACACTGCATGTAGCAGAGATGGGGCAGGAGTATTAGAGTACAGGAACACTGCATGTATCAGAGATGGGGCAGGGGTATGAGAGTACAGGAACACTGCATGTAACAGAGATGGGGCAGGGGTATGAGAGTACAGGAACACTGCATGTAGCAGAGATGGGGCAGGGGTATGAGAGTACAGGAACACTGCATGTAGCAGAGATGGGGCAGGGGTATAAGAGTACAGGAACACTGCATGTAGCAGAGATGGGGCAGGGGTATGAGAGTACAGGAACACTGCATGTAGCAGAGATGGGGCAGGAGTATGAGAGTACAGGAACACTGCATGTATCAGAGATGGGGCAGGGGTATGAGAGTACAGGAACACTGCATGTAACAGAGATGGGGCAGGGGTATGAGAGTACAGGAACACTGCATGTATCAGAGATGGGGCAGGGGTATGAGAGTACAGGAACACTGCATGTAACAGAGATGGGGCAGGGGTATGAGAGTACAGGGACACTGCATGTAGCAGAGATGGGGCAGGAGTATTAGAGTACAGGAACACTGCATGTATCAGAGATGGGGCAGGGGTATGAGAGTACAGGAACACTGCATGTAACAGAGATGGGGCAGGGGTATGAGAGTACAGGAACACTGCATGTAGCAGAGATGGGGCAGGGGTATGAGAGTACAGGAACACTGCATGTAGCAGAGATGGGGCAGGGGTATGAGAGTACAGGAACACTGCGTGTAGCAGAGATGGGGCAGGGGTATGAGAGTACAGGAATACTGCATGTAGCAGAGATAGGGCAGGGGTATGAGAGTACAGGAACACTGCGTGTAGCAGAGATGGGGCAGGGGTATGAGAGTACAGGAACACTGCATGTAGCAGAGATGGGGCAGGGGTATGAGAGTACAGGAACACTGCATGTAACAGATATGGGGCAGGGGTATGAGAGTACAGGAACACTGCATGTAGCAGAGATGGGGCAGGGGTATGAGAGTACAGGAACACTGCATGTAGCAGAGATGGGGCAGGGGTATGAGAGTACAGGAACACTGCGTGTAGCAGAGATGGGGCAGGGGTATGAGAGTACAGGAACTCTGCGTGTAGCAGAGATGGGGCAGGGGTATGAGAGTACAGGAACACTGCCTGTAGCAGAGATGGGGCAGGGGTATGAGAGTACAGGAACACTGCGTGTAGCAGAGATGGGGCAGGGGTATGAGAGTACAGGAACTCTGCATGTAGCAGAGATGGGGCAGGGGTATGAGAGTACAGGAACACTGCATGTAGCAGAGATGGGGCAGGGGTATGAGAGTACAGGAACACTGCATGTAACAGAGATGGGGCAGGGGTATGAGAGTACAGGAACACTGCATGTAACAGAGATGGAGCAGGGGTATGAGAGTACAGGAACTCTGCGTGTAGCAGAGATGGGGCAGGGGTATGAGAGTACAGGAACACTGCATGTAGCAGAGATGGGGCAGGGGTATGAGAGTACAGGAACACTGCATGTAGCAGAGATGGGGCAGGGGTATGAGAGTACAGGAACACTGCATGTAACAGAGATGGGGCAGGGGTATGAGAGTACAGGAACACTGCGTGTAGCAGAGATGGGGCAGGGGTATGAGAGTACAGGAACACCGCATGTAACAGAGATGGGGCAGGGGTATGAGAGTACAGGAACACTGCATGTAGCAGAGATGGGGCAGGGGTATGAGAGTACAGGAACACTGCATGTAACAGAGATGGGGCAGGGGTATGAGAGTACAGGAACACTGCATGTAGCAGAGATGGGGCAGGGGTATGAGAGTACAGGAACACTGCATGTATCAGAGATGGGGCAGGGGTATGAGAGTACAGGAACACTGCATGTAACAGAGATGGGGCAGGGGTATGAGAGTACAGGGACACTGCATGTAGCAGAGATGGGGCAGGAGTATTAGAGTACAGGAACACTGCATGTATCAGAGATGGGGCAGGGGTATGAGAGTACAGGAACACTGCATGTAACAGAGATGGGGCAGGGGTATGAGAGTACAGGAACACTGCATGTAGCAGAGATGGGGCAGGGGTATGAGAGTACAGGAACACTGCATGTAGCAGAGATGGGGCAGGGGTATAAGAGTACAGGAACACTGCATGTAGCAGAGATGGGGCAGGGGTATGAGAGTACAGGAACACTGCATGTAGCAGAGATGGGGCAGGAGTATGAGAGTACAGGAACACTGCATGTATCAGAGATGGGGCAGGGGTATGAGAGTACAGGAACACTGCATGTAACAGAGATGGGGCAGGGGTATGAGAGTACAGGAACACTGCATGTATCAGAGATGGGGCAGGGGTATGAGAGTACAGGAACACTGCATGTAACAGAGATGGGGCAGGGGTATGAGAGTACAGGGACACTGCATGTAGCAGAGATGGGGCAGGAGTATTAGAGTACAGGAACACTGCATGTATCAGAGATGGGGCAGGGGTATGAGAGTACAGGAACACTGCATGTAACAGAGATGGGGCAGGGGTATGAGAGTACAGGAACACTGCATGTAGCAGAGATGGGGCAGGGGTATGAGAGTACAGGAACACTGCATGTAGCAGAGATGGGGCAGGGGTATGAGAGTACAGGAACACTGCGTGTAGCAGAGATGGGGCAGGGGTATGAGAGTACAGGAATACTGCATGTAGCAGAGATAGGGCAGGGGTATGAGAGTACAGGAACACTGCGTGTAGCAGAGATGGGGCAGGGGTATGAGAGTACAGGAACACTGCATGTAGCAGAGATGGGGCAGGGGTATGAGAGTACAGGAACACTGCATGTAACAGATATGGGGCAGGGGTATGAGAGTACAGGAACACTGCATGTAGCAGAGATGGGGCAGGGGTATGAGAGTACAGGAACACTGCATGTAGCAGAGATGGGGCAGGGGTATGAGAGTACAGGAACACTGCGTGTAGCAGAGATGGGGCAGGGGTATGAGAGTACAGGAACTCTGCGTGTAGCAGAGATGGGGCAGGGGTATGAGAGTACAGGAACACTGCCTGTAGCAGAGATGGGGCAGGGGTATGAGAGTACAGGAACACTGCGTGTAGCAGAGATGGGGCAGGGGTATGAGAGTACAGGAACTCTGCATGTAGCAGAGATGGGGCAGGGGTATGAGAGTACAGGAACACTGCATGTAGCAGAGATGGGGCAGGGGTATGAGAGTACAGGAACACTGCATGTAACAGAGATGGGGCAGGGGTATGAGAGTACAGGAACACTGCATGTAGCAGAGATGGGGCAGGGGTATGAGAGTACAGGAACACTGCATGTATCAGAGATGGGGCAGGGGTATGAGAGTACAGGAACACTGCATGTAACAGAGATGGGGCAGGGGTATGAGAGTACAGGAACACTGCATGTAACAGAGATGGAGCAGGGGTATGAGAGTACAGGAACTCTGCGTGTAGCAGAGATGGGGCAGGGGTATGAGAGTACAGGAACACTGCATGTAGCAGAGATGGGGCAGGGGTATGAGAGTACAGGAACACTGCATGTAGCAGAGATGGGGCAGGGGTATGAGAGTACAGGAACACTGCATGTAACAGAGATGGGGCAGGGGTATGAGAGTACAGGAACACTGCGTGTAGCAGAGATGGGGCAGGGGTATGAGAGTACAGGAACACCGCATGTAACAGAGATGGGGCAGGGGTATGAGAGTACAGGAACACTGCATGTAGCAGAGATGGGGCAGGGGTATGAGAGTACAGGAACACTGCGTGTAGAAGAGATGGGGCAGGGGTATGAGAGTACAGGAACTCTGCGTGTAGCAGAGATGGGGCAGGGGTATGAGAGTACAGGAACACTGCCTGTAGCAGAGATGGGGCAGGGGTATGAGAGTACAGGAACACTGCGTGTAGCAGAGATGGGGCAGGGGTATGAGAGTAACGGAACACTGCGTGTAGCTGAGATGGGGCAGGGGTATGAGAGTACAGGAACACTGCATGTAGCAGAGATGGGGCAGGGGTATTAGAGTACAGGAACACTGCATGTAGCAGAGATGGGGCAGGGGTATGAGAGTACAGGAACACTGCCTGTAGCAGAGATGGGGCAGGGGTATGAGAGTACAGGAACACTGCATGTAGCAGAGATGGGGCAGGGGTATGAGAGTAACGGAACACTGCGTGTAGCTGAGATGGGGCAGGGGTATGAGAGTACAGGAACACTGCATGTAGCAGAGATGGGGCAGGGGTATTAGAGTACAGGAACACTGCATGTAGCAGAGATGGGGCAGGGGTATGAGAGTACAGGAACACTGCATGTAGCAGAGATGGGGCAGGGGTATGAGAGTACAGGAACACTGCATGTAGCAGAGATGGGGCAGGGGTATGAGAGTACAGGAACACTGCATGTATCAGAGATGGGGCAGGGGTATGAGAGTACAGGAACACTGCATGTAACAGAGATGGGGCAGGGGTATGAGAGTACAGGGACACTGCATGTAGCAGAGATGGGGCAGGAGTATTAGAGTACAGGAACACTGCATGTATCAGAGATGGGGCAGGGGTATGAGAGTACAGGAACACTGCATGTAACAGAGATGGGGCAGGGGTATGAGAGTACAGGAACACTGCATGTAGCAGAGATGGGGCAGGGGTATGAGAGTACAGGAACACTGCATGTAGCAGAGATGGGGCAGGGGTATAAGAGTACAGGAACACTGCATGTAGCAGAGATGGGGCAGGGGTATGAGAGTACAGGAACACTGCATGT
Source organism: Pseudophryne corroboree (assembly GCF_028390025.1). Taxonomy (NCBI): domain Eukaryota; kingdom Metazoa; phylum Chordata; class Amphibia; order Anura; family Myobatrachidae; genus Pseudophryne; species Pseudophryne corroboree. The sequence goes on from NC_086448.1 coordinate 839,010,917, forward strand.
AGCAGAGATGGGGCAGGAGTATGAGAGTACAGGAACACTGCATGTATCAGAGATGGGGCAGGGGTATGAGAGTACAGGAACACTGCATGTAACAGAGATGGGGCAGGGGTATGAGAGTACAGGAACACTGCATGTATCAGAGATGGGGCAGGGGTATGAGAGTACAGGAACACTGCATGTAACAGAGATGGGGCAGGGGTATGAGAGTACAGGGACACTGCATGTAGCAGAGATGGGGCAGGAGTATTAGAGTACAGGAACACTGCATGTATCAGAGATGGGGCAGGGGTATGAGAGTACAGGAACACTGCATGTAACAGAGATGGGGCAGGGGTATGAGAGTACAGGAACACTGCATGTAGCAGAGATGGGGCAGGGGTATGAGAGTACAGGAACACTGCATGTAGCAGAGATGGGGCAGGGGTATGAGAGTACAGGAACACTGCGTGTAGCAGAGATGGGGCAGGGGTATGAGAGTACAGGAATACTGCATGTAGCAGAGATAGGGCAGGGGTATGAGAGTACAGGAACACTGCGTGTAGCAGAGATGGGGCAGGGGTATGAGAGTACAGGAACACTGCATGTAGCAGAGATGGGGCAGGGGTATGAGAGTACAGGAACACTGCATGTAACAGATATGGGGCAGGGGTATGAGAGTACAGGAACACTGCATGTAGCAGAGATGGGGCAGGGGTATGAGAGTACAGGAACACTGCATGTAGCAGAGATGGGGCAGGGGTATGAGAGTACAGGAACACTGCGTGTAGCAGAGATGGGGCAGGGGTATGAGAGTACAGGAACTCTGCGTGTAGCAGAGATGGGGCAGGGGTATGAGAGTACAGGAACACTGCCTGTAGCAGAGATGGGGCAGGGGTATGAGAGTACAGGAACACTGCGTGTAGCAGAGATGGGGCAGGGGTATGAGAGTACAGGAACTCTGCATGTAGCAGAGATGGGGCAGGGGTATGAGAGTACAGGAACACTGCATGTAGCAGAGATGGGGCAGGGGTATGAGAGTACAGGAACACTGCATGTAACAGAGATGGGGCAGGGGTATGAGAGTACAGGAACACTGCATGTAACAGAGATGGAGCAGGGGTATGAGAGTACAGGAACTCTGCGTGTAGCAGAGATGGGGCAGGGGTATGAGAGTACAGGAACACTGCATGTAGCAGAGATGGGGCAGGGGTATGAGAGTACAGGAACACTGCATGTAGCAGAGATGGGGCAGGGGTATGAGAGTACAGGAACACTGCATGTAACAGAGATGGGGCAGGGGTATGAGAGTACAGGAACACTGCGTGTAGCAGAGATGGGGCAGGGGTATGAGAGTACAGGAACACCGCATGTAACAGAGATGGGGCAGGGGTATGAGAGTACAGGAACACTGCATGTAGCAGAGATGGGGCAGGGGTATGAGAGTACAGGAACACTGCATGTAACAGAGATGGGGCAGGGGTATGAGAGTACAGGAACACTGCATGTAGCAGAGATGGGGCAGGGGTATGAGAGTACAGGAACACTGCATGTATCAGAGATGGGGCAGGGGTATGAGAGTACAGGAACACTGCATGTAACAGAGATGGGGCAGGGGTATGAGAGTACAGGGACACTGCATGTAGCAGAGATGGGGCAGGAGTATTAGAGTACAGGAACACTGCATGTATCAGAGATGGGGCAGGGGTATGAGAGTACAGGAACACTGCATGTAACAGAGATGGGGCAGGGGTATGAGAGTACAGGAACACTGCATGTAGCAGAGATGGGGCAGGGGTATGAGAGTACAGGAACACTGCATGTAGCAGAGATGGGGCAGGGGTATAAGAGTACAGGAACACTGCATGTAGCAGAGATGGGGCAGGGGTATGAGAGTACAGGAACACTGCATGTAGCAGAGATGGGGCAGGAGTATGAGAGTACAGGAACACTGCATGTATCAGAGATGGGGCAGGGGTATGAGAGTACAGGAACACTGCATGTAACAGAGATGGGGCAGGGGTATGAGAGTACAGGAACACTGCATGTATCAGAGATGGGGCAGGGGTATGAGAGTACAGGAACACTGCATGTAACAGAGATGGGGCAGGGGTATGAGAGTACAGGGACACTGCATGTAGCAGAGATGGGGCAGGAGTATTAGAGTACAGGAACACTGCATGTATCAGAGATGGGGCAGGGGTATGAGAGTACAGGAACACTGCATGTAACAGAGATGGGGCAGGGGTATGAGAGTACAGGAACACTGCATGTAGCAGAGATGGGGCAGGGGTATGAGAGTACAGGAACACTGCATGTAGCAGAGATGGGGCAGGGGTATGAGAGTACAGGAACACTGCGTGTAGCAGAGATGGGGCAGGGGTATGAGAGTACAGGAATACTGCATGTAGCAGAGATAGGGCAGGGGTATGAGAGTACAGGAACACTGCGTGTAGCAGAGATGGGGCAGGGGTATGAGAGTACAGGAACACTGCATGTAGCAGAGATGGGGCAGGGGTATGAGAGTACAGGAACACTGCATGTAACAGATATGGGGCAGGGGTATGAGAGTACAGGAACACTGCATGTAGCAGAGATGGGGCAGGGGTATGAGAGTACAGGAACACTGCATGTAGCAGAGATGGGGCAGGGGTATGAGAGTACAGGAACACTGCGTGTAGCAGAGATGGGGCAGGGGTATGAGAGTACAGGAACTCTGCGTGTAGCAGAGATGGGGCAGGGGTATGAGAGTACAGGAACACTGCCTGTAGCAGAGATGGGGCAGGGGTATGAGAGTACAGGAACACTGCGTGTAGCAGAGATGGGGCAGGGGTATGAGAGTACAGGAACTCTGCATGTAGCAGAGATGGGGCAGGGGTATGAGAGTACAGGAACACTGCATGTAGCAGAGATGGGGCAGGGGTATGAGAGTACAGGAACACTGCATGTAACAGAGATGGGGCAGGGGTATGAGAGTACAGGAACACTGCATGTAGCAGAGATGGGGCAGGGGTATGAGAGTACAGGAACACTGCATGTATCAGAGATGGGGCAGGGGTATGAGAGTACAGGAACACTGCATGTAACAGAGATGGGGCAGGGGTATGAGAGTACAGGAACACTGCATGTAACAGAGATGGAGCAGGGGTATGAGAGTACAGGAACTCTGCGTGTAGCAGAGATGGGGCAGGGGTATGAGAGTACAGGAACACTGCATGTAGCAGAGATGGGGCAGGGGTATGAGAGTACAGGAACACTGCATGTAGCAGAGATGGGGCAGGGGTATGAGAGTACAGGAACACTGCATGTAACAGAGATGGGGCAGGGGTATGAGAGTACAGGAACACTGCGTGTAGCAGAGATGGGGCAGGGGTATGAGAGTACAGGAACACCGCATGTAACAGAGATGGGGCAGGGGTATGAGAGTACAGGAACACTGCATGTAGCAGAGATGGGGCAGGGGTATGAGAGTACAGGAACACTGCGTGTAGAAGAGATGGGGCAGGGGTATGAGAGTACAGGAACTCTGCGTGTAGCAGAGATGGGGCAGGGGTATGAGAGTACAGGAACACTGCCTGTAGCAGAGATGGGGCAGGGGTATGAGAGTACAGGAACACTGCGTGTAGCAGAGATGGGGCAGGGGTATGAGAGTAACGGAACACTGCGTGTAGCTGAGATGGGGCAGGGGTATGAGAGTACAGGAACACTGCATGTAGCAGAGATGGGGCAGGGGTATTAGAGTACAGGAACACTGCATGTAGCAGAGATGGGGCAGGGGTATGAGAGTACAGGAACACTGCCTGTAGCAGAGATGGGGCAGGGGTATGAGAGTACAGGAACACTGCATGTAGCAGAGATGGGGCAGGGGTATGAGAGTAACGGAACACTGCGTGTAGCTGAGATGGGGCAGGGGTATGAGAGTACAGGAACACTGCATGTAGCAGAGATGGGGCAGGGGTATTAGAGTACAGGAACACTGCATGTAGCAGAGATGGGGCAGGGGTATGAGAGTACAGGAACACTGCATGTAGCAGAGATGGGGCAGGGGTATGAGAGTACAGGAACACTGCATGTAGCAGAGATGGGGCAGGGGTATGAGAGTACAGGAACACTGCATGTATCAGAGATGGGGCAGGGGTATGAGAGTACAGGAACACTGCATGTAACAGAGATGGGGCAGGGGTATGAGAGTACAGGGACACTGCATGTAGCAGAGATGGGGCAGGAGTATTAGAGTACAGGAACACTGCATGTATCAGAGATGGGGCAGGGGTATGAGAGTACAGGAACACTGCATGTAACAGAGATGGGGCAGGGGTATGAGAGTACAGGAACACTGCATGTAGCAGAGATGGGGCAGGGGTATGAGAGTACAGGAACACTGCATGTAGCAGAGATGGGGCAGGGGTATAAGAGTACAGGAACACTGCATGTAGCAGAGATGGGGCAGGGGTATGAGAGTACAGGAACACTGCATGTAGCAGAGATGGGGCAGGAGTATGAGAGTACAGGAACACTGCATGTATCAGAGATGGGGCAGGGGTATGAGAGTACAGGAACACTGCATGTAACAGAGATGGGGCAGGGGTATGAGAGTACAGGAACACTGCATGTATCAGAGATGGGGCAGGGGTATGAGAGTACAGGAACACTGCATGTAACAGAGATGGGGCAGGGGTATGAGAGTACAGGGACACTGCATGTAGCAGAGATGGGGCAGGAGTATTAGAGTACAGGAACACTGCATGTATCAGAGATGGGGCAGGGGTATGAGAGTACAGGAACACTGCATGTAACAGAGATGGGGCAGGGGTATGAGAGTACAGGAACACTGCATGTAGCAGAGATGGGGCAGGGGTATGAGAGTACAGGAACACTGCATGTAGCAGAGATGGGGCAGGGGTATGAGAGTACAGGAACACTGCGTGTAGCAGAGATGGGGCAGGGGTATGAGAGTACAGGAATACTGCATGTAGCAGAGATAGGGCAGGGGTATGAGAGTACAGGAACACTGCGTGTAGCAGAGATGGGGCAGGGGTATGAGAGTACAGGAACACTGCATGTAGCAGAGATGGGGCAGGGGTATGAGAGTACAGGAACACTGCATGTAACAGATATGGGGCAGGGGTATGAGAGTACAGGAACACTGCATGTAGCAGAGATGGGGCAGGGGTATGAGAGTACAGGAACACTGCATGTAGCAGAGATGGGGCAGGGGTATGAGAGTAACGGAACACTGCGTGTAGCTGAGATGGGGCAGGGGTATGAGAGTACAGGAACACTGCATGTAGCAGAGATGGGGCAGGGGTATTAGAGTACAGGAACACTGCATGTAGCAGAGATGGGGCAGGGGTATGAGAGTACAGGAACACTGCATGTAGCAGAGATGGGGCAGGGGTATGAGAGTACAGGAACACTGCATGTAGCAGAGATGGGGCAGGGGTATGAGAGTACAGGAACACTGCATGTATCAGAGATGGGGCAGGGGTATGAGAGTACAGGAACACTGCATGTAACAGAGATGGGGCAGGGGTATGAGAGTACAGGGACACTGCATGTAGCAGAGATGGGGCAGGAGTATTAGAGTACAGGAACACTGCATGTATCAGAGATGGGGCAGGGGTATGAGAGTACAGGAACACTGCATGTAACAGAGATGGGGCAGGGGTATGAGAGTACAGGAACACTGCATGTAGCAGAGATGGGGCAGGGGTATGAGAGTACAGGAACACTGCATGTAGCAGAGATGGGGCAGGGGTATAAGAGTACAGGAACACTGCATGTAGCAGAGATGGGGCAGGGGTATGAGAGTACAGGAACACTGCATGTAGCAGAGATGGGGCAGGAGTATGAGAGTACAGGAACACTGCATGTATCAGAGATGGGGCAGGGGTATGAGAGTACAGGAACACTGCATGTAACAGAGATGGGGCAGGGGTATGAGAGTACAGGAACACTGCATGTATCAGAGATGGGGCAGGGGTATGAGAGTACAGGAACACTGCATGTAACAGAGATGGGGCAGGGGTATGAGAGTACAGGGACACTGCATGTAGCAGAGATGGGGCAGGAGTATTAGAGTACAGGAACACTGCATGTATCAGAGATGGGGCAGGGGTATGAGAGTACAGGAACACTGCATGTAACAGAGATGGGGCAGGGGTATGAGAGTACAGGAACACTGCATGTAGCAGAGATGGGGCAGGGGTATGAGAGTACAGGAACACTGCATGTAGCAGAGATGGGGCAGGGGTATGAGAGTACAGGAACACTGCGTGTAGCAGAGATGGGGCAGGGGTATGAGAGTACAGGAATACTGCATGTAGCAGAGATAGGGCAGGGGTATGAGAGTACAGGAACACTGCGTGTAGCAGAGATGGGGCAGGGGTATGAGAGTACAGGAACACTGCATGTAGCAGAGATGGGGCAGGGGTATGAGAGTACAGGAACACTGCATGTAACAGATATGGGGCAGGGGTATGAGAGTACAGGAACACTGCATGTAGCAGAGATGGGGCAGGGGTATGAGAGTACAGGAACACTGCATGTAGCAGAGATGGGGCAGGGGTATGAGAGTACAGGAACACTGCGTGTAGCAGAGATGGGGCAGGGGTATGAGAGTACAGGAACTCTGCGTGTAGCAGAGATGGGGCAGGGGTATGAGAGTACAGGAACACTGCCTGTAGCAGAGATGGGGCAGGGGTATGAGAGTACAGGAACACTGCGTGTAGCAGAGATGGGGCAGGGGTATGAGAGTACAGGAACTCTGCATGTAGCAGAGATGGGGCAGGGGTATGAGAGTACAGGAACACTGCATGTAGCAGAGATGGGGCAGGGGTATGAGAGTACAGGAACACTGCATGTAACAGAGATGGGGCAGGGGTATGAGAGTACAGGAACACTGCATGTAACAGAGATGGAGCAGGGGTATGAGAGTACAGGAACTCTGCGTGTAGCAGAGATGGGGCAGGGGTATGAGAGTACAGGAACACTGCATGTAGCAGAGATGGGGCAGGGGTATGAGAGTACAGGAACACTGCATGTAGCAGAGATGGGGCAGGGGTATGAGAGTACAGGAACACTGCATGTAACAGAGATGGGGCAGGGGTATGAGAGTACAGGAACACTGCGTGTAGCAGAGATGGGGCAGGGGTATGAGAGTACAGGAACACCGCATGTAACAGAGATGGGGCAGGGGTATGAGAGTACAGGAACACTGCATGTAGCAGAGATGGGGCAGGGGTATGAGAGTACAGGAACACTGCATGTAACAGAGATGGGGCAGGGGTATGAGAGTACAGGAACACTGCATGTAGCAGAGATGGGGCAGGGGTATGAGAGTACAGGAACACTGCATGTAACAGAGATGGGGCAGGGGTATGAGAGTACAGGAACACTGCATGTAGCAGAGATGGGGCAGGGGTATGAGAGTACAGGAACACTGCATGTAGCAGAGATGGGGCAGGGGTATGAGAGTACAGGAACACTGCATGTAGCAGAGATGGGGCAGGGGTATGAGAGTACAGGAACACTGCGTGTAGCAGAGATGGGGCAGGGGTATGAGAGTACAGGAACTCTGCGTGTAGCAGAGATGGGGCAGGGGTATGAGAGTACAGGAACACTGCCTGTAGCAGAGATGGGGCAGGGGTATGAGAGTACAGGAACACTGCGTGTAGCAGAGATGGGGCAGGGGTATGAGAGTACAGGAACTCTGCATGTAGCAGAGATGGGGCAGGGGTATGAGAGTACAGGAACACTGCATGTAGCAGAGATGGGGCAGGGGTATGAGAGTACAGGAACACTGCATGTAACAGAGATGGGGCAGGGGTATGAGAGTACAGGAACACTGCATGTAACAGAGATGGAGCAGGGGTATGAGAGTACAGGAACTCTGCGTGTAGCAGAGATGGGGCAGGGGTATGAGAGTACAGGAACACTGCATGTAGCAGAGATGGGGCAGGGGTATGAGAGTACAGGAATACTGCATGTAGCAGAGATAGGGCAGGGGTATGAGAGTACAGGAACACTGCGTGTAGCAGAGATGGGGCAGGGGTATGAGAGTACAGGAACACTGCATGTAGCAGAGATGGGGCAGGGGTATGAGAGTACAGGAACACTGCATGTAACAGATATGGGGCAGGGGTATGAGAGTACAGGAACACTGCATGTAGCAGAGATGGGGCAGGGGTATGAGAGTACAGGAACACTGCATGTAGCAGAGATGGGGCAGGGGTATGAGAGTAACGGAACACTGCGTGTAGCTGAGATGGGGCAGGGGTATGAGAGTACAGGAACACTGCATGTAGCAGAGATGGGGCAGGGGTATTAGAGTACAGGAACACTGCATGTAGCAGAGATGGGGCAGGGGTATGAGAGTACAGGAACACTGCATGTAGCAGAGATGGGGCAGGGGTATGAGAGTACAGGAACACTGCATGTAGCAGAGATGGGGCAGGGGTATGAGAGTACAGGAACACTGCATGTATCAGAGATGGGGCAGGGGTATGAGAGTACAGGAACACTGCATGTAACAGAGATGGGGCAGGGGTATGAGAGTACAGGGACACTGCATGTAGCAGAGATGGGGCAGGAGTATTAGAGTACAGGAACACTGCATGTATCAGAGATGGGGCAGGGGTATGAGAGTACAGGAACACTGCATGTAACAGAGATGGGGCAGGGGTATGAGAGTACAGGAACACTGCATGTAGCAGAGATGGGGCAGGGGTATGAGAGTACAGGAACACTGCATGTAGCAGAGATGGGGCAGGGGTATAAGAGTACAGGAACACTGCATGTAGCAGAGATGGGGCAGGGGTATGAGAGTACAGGAACACTGCATGTAGCAGAGATGGGGCAGGAGTATGAGAGTACAGGAACACTGCATGTATCAGAGATGGGGCAGGGGTATGAGAGTACAGGAACACTGCATGTAACAGAGATGGGGCAGGGGTATGAGAGTACAGGAACACTGCATGTATCAGAGATGGGGCAGGGGTATGAGAGTACAGGAACACTGCATGTAACAGAGATGGGGCAGGGGTATGAGAGTACAGGGACACTGCATGTAGCAGAGATGGGGCAGGAGTATTAGAGTACAGGAACACTGCATGTATCAGAGATGGGGCAGGGGTATGAGAGTACAGGAACACTGCATGTAACAGAGATGGGGCAGGGGTATGAGAGTACAGGAACACTGCATGTAGCAGAGATGGGGCAGGGGTATGAGAGTACAGGAACACTGCATGTAGCAGAGATGGGGCAGGGGTATGAGAGTACAGGAACACTGCGTGTAGCAGAGATGGGGCAGGGGTATGAGAGTACAGGAATACTGCATGTAGCAGAGATAGGGCAGGGGTATGAGAGTACAGGAACACTGCGTGTAGCAGAGATGGGGCAGGGGTATGAGAGTACAGGAACACTGCATGTAGCAGAGATGGGGCAGGGGTATGAGAGTACAGGAACACTGCATGTAACAGATATGGGGCAGGGGTATGAGAGTACAGGAACACTGCATGTAGCAGAGATGGGGCAGGGGTATGAGAGTACAGGAACACTGCATGTAGCAGAGATGGGGCAGGGGTATGAGAGTACAGGAACACTGCGTGTAGCAGAGATGGGGCAGGGGTATGAGAGTACAGGAACTCTGCGTGTAGCAGAGATGGGGCAGGGGTATGAGAGTACAGGAACACTGCCTGTAGCAGAGATGGGGCAGGGGTATGAGAGTACAGGAACACTGCGTGTAGCAGAGATGGGGCAGGGGTATGAGAGTACAGGAACTCTGCATGTAGCAGAGATGGGGCAGGGGTATGAGAGTACAGGAACACTGCATGTAGCAGAGATGGGGCAGGGGTATGAGAGTACAGGAACACTGCATGTAACAGAGATGGGGCAGGGGTATGAGAGTACAGGAACACTGCATGTAACAGAGATGGAGCAGGGGTATGAGAGTACAGGAACTCTGCGTGTAGCAGAGATGGGGCAGGGGTATGAGAGTACAGGAACACTGCATGTAGCAGAGATGGGGCAGGGGTATGAGAGTACAGGAACACTGCATGTAGCAGAGATGGGGCAGGGGTATGAGAGTACAGGAACACTGCATGTAACAGAGATGGGGCAGGGGTATGAGAGTACAGGAACACTGCGTGTAGCAGAGATGGGGCAGGGGTATGAGAGTACAGGAACACCGCATGTAACAGAGATGGGGCAGGGGTATGAGAGTACAGGAACACTGCATGTAGCAGAGATGGGGCAGGGGTATGAGAGTACAGGAACACTGCATGTAACAGAGATGGGGCAGGGGTATGAGAGTACAGGAACACTGCATGTAGCAGAGATGGGGCAGGGGTATGAGAGTACAGGAACACTGCATGTAACAGAGATGGGGCAGGGGTATGAGAGTACAGGAACACTGCATGTAGCAGAGATGGGGCAGGGGTATGAGAGTACAGGAACACTGCATGTAGCAGAGATGGGGCAGGGGTATGAGAGTACAGGAACACTGCATGTAGCAGAGATGGGGCAGGGGTATGAGAGTACAGGAACACTGCGTGTAGCAGAGATGGGGCAGGGGTATGAGAGTACAGGAACTCTGCGTGTAGCAGAGATGGGGCAGGGGTATGAGAGTACAGGAACACTGCCTGTAGCAGAGATGGGGCAGGGGTATGAGAGTACAGGAACACTGCGTGTAGCAGAGATGGGGCAGGGGTATGAGAGTACAGGAACTCTGCATGTAGCAGAGATGGGGCAGGGGTATGAGAGTACAGGAACACTGCATGTAGCAGAGATGGGGCAGGGGTATGAGAGTACAGGAACACTGCATGTAACAGAGATGGGGCAGGGGTATGAGAGTACAGGAACACTGCATGTAACAGAGATGGAGCAGGGGTATGAGAGTACAGGAACTCTGCGTGTAGCAGAGATGGGGCAGGGGTATGAGAGTACAGGAACACTGCATGTAGCAGAGATGGGGCAGGGGTATGAGAGTACAGGAACACTGCATGTAGCAGAGATGGGGCAGGGGTATGAGAGTACAGGAACACTGCATGTAACAGAGATGGGGCAGGGGTATGAGAGTACAGGAACACTGCGTGTAGCAGAGATGGGGCAGGGGTATGAGAGTACAGGAACACCGCATGTAACAGAGATGGGGCAGGGGTATGAGAGTACAGGAACACTGCATGTAGCAGAGATGGGGCAGGGGTATGAGAGTACAGGAACACTGCATGTAACAGAGATGGGGCAGGGGTATGAGAGTACAGGAACACTGCATGTAGCAGAGATGGGGCAGGGGTATGAGAGTACAGGAACACTGCATGTAACAGAGATGGGGCAGGGGTATGAGAGTACAGGAACACTGCATGTAACAGAGATGGGGCAGGGGTATGAGAGTACAGGAACACTGCATGTAACAGAGATGGGGCAGGGGTATGAGAGTACAGGAACACTGCATGTAGCAGAGATGGGGCAGGGGTATGAGAGTACAGGAACACTGCATGTAGCAGAGATGGGGCAGGGGTATGAGAGTACAGGAACACTGCGTGTAACAGAGATGGGGCAGGGGTATGAGAGTACAGGAACACTGCGTGTAGCAGAGATGGGGCAGGGGTATGAGAGTACAGGAACACCGCATGTAACAGAGATGGGGCAGGGGTATGAGAGTACAGGAACTCTGCATGTAGCAGAGATGGGGCAGGGGTATGAGAGTACAGGAACACTGCATGTAACAGAGATGGGGCAGGGGTATGAGAGTACAGGAACACTGCCTGTAGCAGAGATGGGGCAGGGGTATGAGAGTACAGGAACACTGCATGTAGCAGAGATGGGGCAGGGGTATGAGAGTAACGGAACACTGCGTGTAGCTGAGATGGGGCAGGGGTATGAGAGTACAGGAACACTGCATGTAGCAGAGATGGGGCAGGGGTATTAGAGTACAGGAACACTGCATGTAGCAGAGATGGGGCAGGGGTATGAGAGTACAGGAACACTGCATGTAGCAGAGATGGGGCAGGGGTATGAGAGTACAGGAACACTGCATGTAGCAGAGATGGGGCAGGGGTATGAGAGTACAGGAACACTGCATGTATCAGAGATGGGGCAGGGGTATGAGAGTACAGGAACACTGCATGTAACAGAGATGGGGCAGGGGTATGAGAGTACAGGGACACTGCATGTAGCAGAGATGGGGCAGGAGTATTAGAGTACAGGAACACTGCATGTATCAGAGATGGGGCAGGGGTATGAGAGTACAGGAACACTGCATGTAACAGAGATGGGGCAGGGGTATGAGAGTACAGGAACACTGCATGTAGCAGAGATGGGGCAGGGGTATGAGAGTACAGGAACACTGCATGTAGCAGAGATGGGGCAGGGGTATAAGAGTACAGGAACACTGCATGTAGCAGAGATGGGGCAGGGGTATGAGAGTACAGGAACACTGCATGTAGCAGAGATGGGGCAGGAGTATGAGAGTACAGGAACACTGCATGTATCAGAGATGGGGCAGGGGTATGAGAGTACAGGAACACTGCATGTAACAGAGATGGGGCAGGGGTATGAGAGTACAGGAACACTGCATGTATCAGAGATGGGGCAGGGGTATGAGAGTACAGGAACACTGCATGTAGCAGAGATGGGGCAGGAGTATTAGAGTACAGGAACACTGCATGTATCAGAGATGGGGCAGGGGTATGAGAGTACAGGAACACTGCATGTAACAGAGATGGGGCAGGGGTATGAGAGTACAGGAACACTGCATGTAGCAGAGATGGGGCAGGGGTATGAGAGTACAGGAACACTGCATGTAGCAGAGATGGGGCAGGGGTATGAGAGTACAGGAACACTGCGTGTAGCAGAGATGGGGCAGGGGTATGAGAGTACAGGAATACTGCATGTAGCAGAGATAGGGCAGGGGTATGAGAGTACAGGAACACTGCGTGTAGCAGAGATGGGGCAGGGGTATGAGAGTACAGGAACACTGCATGTAGCAGAGATGGGGCAGGGGTATGAGAGTACAGGAACACTGCATGTAACAGATATGGGGCAGGGGTATGAGAGTACAGGAACACTGCATGTAGCAGAGATGGGGCAGGGGTATGAGAGTACAGGAACACTGCATGTAGCAGAGATGGGGCAGGGGTATGAGAGTAACGGAACACTGCGTGTAGCTGAGATGGGGCAGGGGTATGAGAGTACAGGAACACTGCATGTAGCAGAGATGGGGCAGGGGTATTAGAGTACAGGAACACTGCATGTAGCAGAGATGGGGCAGGGGTATGAGAGTACAGGAACACTGCATGTAGCAGAGATGGGGCAGGGGTATGAGAGTACAGGAACACTGCATGTAGCAGAGATGGGGCAGGGGTATGAGAGTACAGGAACACTGCATGTATCAGAGATGGGGCAGGGGTATGAGAGTACAGGAACACTGCATGTAACAGAGATGGGGCAGGGGTATGAGAGTACAGGGACACTGCATGTAGCAGAGATGGGGCAGGAGTATTAGAGTACAGGAACACTGCATGTATCAGAGATGGGGCAGGGGTATGAGAGTACAGGAACACTGCATGTAACAGAGATGGGGCAGGGGTATGAGAGTACAGGAACACTGCATGTAGCAGAGATGGGGCAGGGGTATGAGAGTACAGGAACACTGCATGTAGCAGAGATGGGGCAGGGGTATAAGAGTACAGGAACACTGCATGTAGCAGAGATGGGGCAGGGGTATGAGAGTACAGGAACACTGCATGTAGCAGAGATGGGGCAGGAGTATGAGAGTACAGGAACACTGCATGTATCAGAGATGGGGCAGGGGTATGAGAGTACAGGAACACTGCATGTAACAGAGATGGGGCAGGGGTATGAGAGTACAGGAACACTGCATGTATCAGAGATGGGGCAGGGGTATGAGAGTACAGGAACACTGCATGTAACAGAGATGGGGCAGGGGTATGAGAGTACAGGGACACTGCATGTAGCAGAGATGGGGCAGGAGTATTAGAGTACAGGAACACTGCATGTATCAGAGATGGGGCAGGGGTATGAGAGTACAGGAACACTGCATGTAACAGAGATGGGGCAGGGGTATGAGAGTACAGGAACACTGCATGTAGCAGAGATGGGGCAGGGGTATGAGAGTACAGGAACACTGCATGTAGCAGAGATGGGGCAGGGGTATGAGAGTACAGGAACACTGCGTGTAGCAGAGATGGGGCAGGGGTATGAGAGTACAGGAATACTGCATGTAGCAGAGATAGGGCAGGGGTATGAGAGTACAGGAACACTGCGTGTAGCAGAGATGGGGCAGGGGTATGAGAGTACAGGAACACTGCATGTAGCAGAGATGGGGCAGGGGTATGAGAGTACAGGAACACTGCATGTAACAGATATGGGGCAGGGGTATGAGAGTACAGGAACACTGCATGTAGCAGAGATGGGGCAGGGGTATGAGAGTACAGGAACACTGCATGTAGCAGAGATGGGGCAGGGGTATGAGAGTACAGGAACACTGCGTGTAGCAGAGATGGGGCAGGGGTATGAGAGTACAGGAACTCTGCGTGTAGCAGAGATGGGGCAGGGGTATGAGAGTACAGGAACACTGCCTGTAGCAGAGATGGGGCAGGGGTATGAGAGTACAGGAACACTGCGTGTAGCAGAGATGGGGCAGGGGTATGAGAGTACAGGAACTCTGCATGTAGCAGAGATGGGGCAGGGGTATGAGAGTACAGGAACACTGCATGTAGCAGAGATGGGGCAGGGGTATGAGAGTACAGGAACACTGCATGTAACAGAGATGGGGCAGGGGTATGAGAGTACAGGAACACTGCATGTAACAGAGATGGAGCAGGGGTATGAGAGTACAGGAACTCTGCGTGTAGCAGAGATGGGGCAGGGGTATGAGAGTACAGGAACACTGCATGTAGCAGAGATGGGGCAGGGGTATGAGAGTACAGGAACACTGCATGTAGCAGAGATGGGGCAGGGGTATGAGAGTACAGGAACACTGCATGTAACAGAGATGGGGCAGGGGTATGAGAGTACAGGAACACTGCGTGTAGCAGAGATGGGGCAGGGGTATGAGAGTACAGGAACACCGCATGTAACAGAGATGGGGCAGGGGTATGAGAGTACAGGAACACTGCATGTAGCAGAGATGGGGCAGGGGTATGAGAGTACAGGAACACTGCATGTAACAGAGATGGGGCAGGGGTATGAGAGTACAGGAACACTGCATGTAGCAGAGATGGGGCAGGGGTATGAGAGTACAGGAACACTGCATGTAACAGAGATGGGGCAGGGGTATGAGAGTACAGGAACACTGCATGTAACAGAGATGGGGCAGGGGTATGAGAGTACAGGAACACTGCATGTAACAGAGATGGGGCAGGGGTATGAGAGTACAGGAACACTGCATGTAGCAGAGATGGGGCAGGGGTATGAGAGTACAGGAACACTGCATGTAGCAGAGATGGGGCAGGGGTATGAGAGTACAGGAACACTGCGTGTAACAGAGATGGGGCAGGGGTATGAGAGTACAGGAACACTGCGTGTAGCAGAGATGGGGCAGGGGTATGAGAGTACAGGAACACCGCATGTAACAGAGATGGGGCAGGGGTATGAGAGTACAGGAACTCTGCATGTAGCAGAGATGGGGCAGGGGTATGAGAGTACAGGAACACTGCATGTAACAGAGATGGGGCAGGGGTATGAGAGTACAGGAACACTGCATGTAGCAGAGATGGGGCAGGGGTATGAGAGTACAGGAACACTGCATGTAACAGAGATGGGGCAGGGGTATGAGAGTACAGGAACACTGCATGTAGCAGAGATGGGGCAGGGGTATGAGAGTACAGGAACACTGCATGTAGCAGAGATGGGGCAGGGGTATGAGAGTACAGGAACACTGCATGTAGCAGAGATGGGGCAGGGGTATGAGAGTACAGGAACACTGCATGTAGCAGAGATGGGGCAGGGGTATGAGAGTACAGGAACACTGCATGTAGCAGAGATGGGGCAGGGGTATGAGAGTACAGGAACACTGCATGTAGCAGAGATGGGGCAGGAGTATGAGAGTACAGGAACACTGCATGTAGCAGAGATGGGGCAGGGGTATGAGAGTACAGGAACACTGCATGTAGCAGAGATGGGGCAGGGGTATGAGAGTAACGGAACACTGCGTGTAGCAGGGGTATGAGAGTACAGGAACACTGCATGTAGCAGAGATGGGGCAGGGGTATTAGAGTACAGGAACACTGCATGTAGCAGAGATGGGGCAGGGGTATGAGAGTACAGGAACACTGCATGTAGCAGAGATGGGGCAGGGGTATGAGAGTACAGGAACTCTGCATGTAGCAGAGATGGGGCAGGAGTATGAGAGTACAGGAACACTGCATGTAGCAGAGATGGGGCAGGGGTATGAGAGTACAGGAACACTGCATGTAGCAGAGATGGGGCAGGGGTATGAGAGTACAGGAACACTGCATGTATCAGAGATGGGGCAGGGGTATGAGAGTACAGGAACAATGCATGTAACAGAGATGGGGCAGGGGTATGAGAGTACAGGGACACTGCATGTAGCAGAGATGGGGCAGGAGTATTAGAGTACAGGAACACTGCATGTATCAGAGATGGGGCAGGGGTATGAGAGTACAGGAACACTGCATGTAACAGAGATGGGGCAGGGGTATGAGAGTACAGGAACACTGCATGTAGCAGAGATGGGGCAGGGGTATGAGAGTACAGGAACACTGCATGTAGCAGAGATGGGGCAGGGGTATAAGAGTACAGGAACACTGCATGTAGCAGAGATGGGGCAGGGGTATGAGAGTACAGGAACACTGCATGTAGCAGAGATGGGGCAGGAGTATGAGAGTACAGGAACACTGCATGTAACAGAGATGGGGCAGGGGTATGAGAGTACAGGAACACTGCATGTAGCAGAGATGGGGCAGGGGTATGAGAGTACAGGAACACTGCATGTAGCAGAGATGGGGCAGGAGTATGAGAGTACAGGAATACTGCATGTAACAGAGATGGGGCAGGGGTATGAGAGTACAGGAACACTGCGTGTAGCAGAGATGGGGCAGGGGTATGAGAGTACAGGAACACTGCATGTAGCAGAGATGGGGCAGGGGTATGAGAGTACAGGAACACTGCATGTATCAGAGATGGGGCAGGGGTATGAGAGTACAGGAACACTGCATGTAACAGAGATGGGGCAGGGGTATGAGAGTACAGGAACACTGCATGTAGCAGAGATGGGGCAGGGGTATGAGAGTACAGGAACACTGCATGTATCAGAGATGGGGCAGGGGTATGAGAGTACAGGAACACTGCATGTAACAGAGATGGGGCAGGGGTATGAGAGTACAGGAACACTGCGTGTAGCAGAGATGGGGCAGAGGTATGAGAGTACAGGAACACTGCGTGTAGCAGAGATGGGGCAGGGGTATGAGAGTACAGGAACACTGCATGTAGCAGAGATGGGGCAGGGGTATGAGAGTACAGGAACACTGCGTGTAGCAGAGATGGGGCAGGGGTATGAGAGTACAGGAACACTGCGTGTAGCAGAGATGGGGCAGGGGTATGAGAGTACAGGAACACTGCGTGTAGCAGAGATGGGGCAGGGGTATGAGAGTACAGGAACACTGCGTGTAGCAGAGATGGGGCAGGGGTATGAGAGTACAGGAATACTGCATGTAGCAGAGATAGGGCAGGGGTATGAGAGTACAGGAACACTGCGTCTAGCAGAGATGGGGCAGGGGTATGAGAGTACAGGAACACTGCATGTAGCAGAGATGGGGCAGGGGTATGAGAGTACAGGAACACTGCATGTAACAGAGATGGGGCAGGGGTATGAGAGTACAGGAACACTGCATGTAGCAGAGATGGGGCAGGGGTATGAGAGTACAGGAACACTGCATGTAGCAGAGATGGGGCAGGGGTATGAGAGTACAGGAACACTGCGTGTAGCAGAGATGGGGCAGGGGTATGAGAGTACAGGAACTCTGCGTGTAGCAGAGATGGGGCAGGGGTATGAGAGTACAGGAACACTGCATGTAGCAGAGATGGGGCAGGGGTATGAGAGTACAGGAACACTGCGTGTAGCAGAGATGGGGCAGGGGTATGAGAGTACAGGAACTCTGCATGTAGCAGAGATGGGGCAGGGGTATGAGAGTACAGGAACACTGCATGTAGCAGAGATGGGGCAGGGGTATGAGAGTACAGGAACACTGCATGTAACAGAGATGGGGCAGGGGTATGAGAGTACAGGAACACTGCATGTAACAGAGATGGAGCAGGGGTATGAGAGTACAGGAACTCTGCGTGTAGCAGAGATGGGGCAGGGGTATGAGAGTACAGGAACACTGCATGTAGCAGAGATGGGGCAGGGGTATGAGAGTACAGGAACACTGCATGTAGCAGAGATGGGGCAGGGGTATGAGAGTACAGGAACACTGCATGTAACAGAGATGGGGCAGGGGTATGAGAGTACAGGAACACTGCGTGTAGCAGAGATGGGGCAGGGGTATGAGAGTACAGGAACACCGCGTGTAACAGAGATGGGGCAGGGGTATGAGAGTACAGGAACTCTGCATGTAGCAGAGATGGGGCAGGGGTATGAGAGTACAGGAACACTGCATGTAACAGAGATGGGGCAGGGGTATGAGAGTACAGGAACACTGCATGTAGCAGAGATGGGGCAGGGGTATGAGAGTACAGGAACACTGCATGTAACAGAGATGGAGCAGGGGTATGAGAGTACAGGAACACTGCATGTAGCAGAGATGGGGCAGGGGTATGAGAGTACAGGAACACTGCATGTAGCAGAGATGGGGCAGGGGTATGAGAGTACAGGAACACTGCATGTAGCAGAGATGGGGCAGGAGTATGAGAGTACAGGAACACTGCATGTAGCAGAGATGGGGCAGGGGTATGAGAGTACAGGAACACTGCATGTAGCAGAGATGGGGCAGGGGTATGAGAGTAACGGAACACTGCGTGTAGCAGGGGTATGAGAGTACAGGAACACTGCATGTAGCAGAGATGGGGCAGGGGTATTAGAGTACAGGAACACTGCATGTAGCAGAGATGGGGCAGGGGTATGAGAGTACAGGAACACTGCATGTAGCAGAGATGGGGCAGGGGTATGAGAGTACAGGAACTCTGCATGTAGCAGAGATGGGGCAGGAGTATGAGAGTACAGGAACACTGCATGTAGCAGAGATGGGGCAGGGGTATGAGAGTACAGGAACACTGCATGTAGCAGAGATGGGGCAGGGGTATGAGAGTACAGGAACACTGCATGTATCAGAGATGGGGCAGGGGTATGAGAGTACAGGAACACTGCATGTAACAGAGATGGGGCAGGGGTATGAGAGTACAGGAACACTGCATGTAGCAGAGATGGGGCAGGGGTATGAGAGTACAGGAACACTGCATGTAGCAGAGATGGGGCAGGGGTATAAGAGTACAGGAACACTGCATGTAGCAGAGATGGGGCAGGGGTATGAGAGTACAGGAACACTGCATGTAGCAGAGATGGGGCAGGAGTATGAGAGTACAGGAACACTGCATGTATCAGAGATGGGGCAGGGGTATGAGAGTACAGGAACACTGCATGTAACAGAGATGGGGCAGGGGTATGAGAGTACAGGAACACTGCATGTAGCAGAGATGGGGCAGGGGTATGAGAGTACAGGAACACTGCATGTAGCAGAGATGGGGCAGGGGTATGAGAGTACAGGAACACTGCATGTAGCAGAGATGGGGCAGGAGTATGAGAGTACAGGAACACTGCATGTATCAGAGATGGGGCAGGGGTATGAGAGTACAGGAACACTGTATGTAGCAGAGATGGGGCAGGGGTATGAGAGTACAGGAACACTGCATGTAGCAGAGATGGGGCAGGGGTATGAGAGTACAGGAACACTGCATGTAGCAGAGATGGGGCAGGGGTATGAGAGTACAGGAACACTGCATGTAGCAGAGATGGGGCAGGGGTATGAGAGTACAGGAACACTGCATGTAGCAGAGATGGGGCAGGGGTATGAGAGTACAGGAACACTGCATGTAGCAGAGATGGGGCAGGGGTATGAGAGTACAGGAACACTGCATGTAGCAGAGATGGGGCAGGGGTATGAGAGTACAGGAACACTGCATGTATCAGAGATGGGGCAGGGGTATGAGAGTACAGGAACACTGCATGTAACAGAGATGGGGCAGGGGTATGAGAGTACAGGAACACTGCATGTAGCAGAGATGGGGCAGGAGTATGAGAGTACAGGAACACTACATGTATCAGAGATGGGGCAGGGGTATGAGAGTACAGGAATACTGCATGTAGCAGAGATGGGGCAGGGGTATGAGAGTACAGGAACTCTGCTTGTAGCAGAGATGGGGCAGGGGTATGAGAGTACAGGAATACTGCATGTAGCAGAGATAGGGCAGGGGTATGAGAGTACAGGAACACTGCATGTAGCAGAGATGGGGCAGGGGTATGAGAGTACAGGAACACTGCATGTAGCAGAGATGGGGCAGGGGTATGAGAGTACAGGAACACTGCGTGTAGCAGAGATGGGGCAGGGGTATGAGAGTACAGGAACACTGCATGTAGCAGAGATGGGGCAGGGGTATGAGAGTACAGGAACACTGCATGTAGCAGAGATGGGGCAGGGGTATAAGAGTACAGGAACACTGCATGTAGCAGAGATGGGGCAGGGGTATGAGAGTACAGGAACTCTGCGTGTAGCAGAGATGGGGCAGGGGTATGAGAGTACAGGAACACTGCATGTAGCAGAGATGGGGCAGGGGTATGAGAGTACAGGAACACTGCGTGTAGCAGAGATGGGGCAGGGGTATGAGAGTACAGGAACTCTGCGTGTAGCAGAGATGGGGCAGGGGTATGAGAGTACAGGAACACTGCATGTAACAGAGATGGGGCAGGGGTATGAGAGTACAGGAACACTGCGTGTAGCAGAGATGGGGCAGGGGTATGAGAGTACAGGAACACCGCATGTAACAGAGATGGGGCAGGGGTATGAGAGTACAGGAACTCTGCATGTAGCAGAGATGGGGCAGGGGTATGAGAGTACAGGAACACTGCATGTAGCAGAGATGGGGCAGGGGTATGAGAGTACAGGAACACTGCATGTAGCAGAGATGGGGCAGGGGTATGAGAGTAACGGAACACTGCGTGTAGCTGAGATGGGGCAGGGGTATGAGAGTACAGGAACACTGCGTGTAGCAGAGATGGGGCAGGGGTATTAGAGTACAGGAACACTGCATGTAGCAGAGATGGGGCAGGGGTATGAGAGTACAGGAACACTGCATGTAGCAGAGATGGGGCAGGGGTATGAGAGTACAGGAACACTGCATGTAGCAGAGATGGGGCAGGGGCATGAGAGTACAGGAACACTGCATGTATCAGAGATGGGGCAGGGGTATGAGAGTACAGGAACACTGCATGTAACAGAGATGGGGCAGGGGTATGAGAGTACAGGGACACTGCATGTAGCAGAGATGGGGCAGGAGTATTAGAGTACAGGAACACTGCATGTATCAGAGATGGGGCAGGGGTATGAGAGTACAGGAACACTGCATGTAACAGAGATGGGGCAGGGGTATGAGAGTACAGGAACACTGCATGTAGCAGAGATGGGGCAGGGGTATGAGAGTACAGGAACACTGCATGTAGCAGAGATGGGGCAGGGGTATAAGAGTACAGGAACACTGCATGTAGCAGAGATGGGGCAGGGGTATGAGAGTACAGGAACACTGCATGTAGCAGAGATGGGGCAGGAGTATGAGAGTACAGGAACACTGCATGTATCAGAGATGGGGCAGGGGTATGAGAGTACAGGAACACTGCATGTAACAGAGATGGGGCAGGGGTATGAGAGTACAGGAACACTGCATGTATCAGAGATGGGGCAGGGGTATGAGAGTACAGGAACACTGCATGTAACAGAGATGGGGCAGGGGTATGAGAGTACAGGGACACTGCATGTAGCAGAGATGGGGCAGGAGTATTAGAGTACAGGAACACTGCATGTATCAGAGATGGGGCAGGGGTATGAGAGTACAGGAACACTGCATGTAACAGAGATGGGGCAGGGGTATGAGAGTACAGGAACACTGCATGTAGCAGAGATGGGGCAGGGGTATGAGAGTACAGGAACACTGCATGTAGCAGAGATGGGGCAGGGGTATGAGAGTACAGGAACACTGCGTGTAGCAGAGATGGGGCAGGGGTATGAGAGTACAGGAATACTGCATGTAGCAGAGATAGGGCAGGGGTATGAGAGTACAGGAACACTGCGTGTAGCAGAGATGGGGCAGGGGTATGAGAGTACAGGAACACTGCATGTAGCAGAGATGGGGCAGGGGTATGAGAGTACAGGAACACTGCATGTAACAGATATGGGGCAGGGGTATGAGAGTACAGGAACACTGCATGTAGCAGAGATGGGGCAGGGGTATGAGAGTACAGGAACACTGCATGTAGCAGAGATGGGGCAGGGGTATGAGAGTACAGGAACACTGCGTGTAGCAGAGATGGGGCAGGGGTATGAGAGTACAGGAACTCTGCGTGTAGCAGAGATGGGGCAGGGGTATGAGAGTACAGGAACACTGCCTGTAGCAGAGATGGGGCAGGGGTATGAGAGTACAGGAACACTGCGTGTAGCAGAGATGGGGCAGGGGTATGAGAGTACAGGAACTCTGCATGTAGCAGAGATGGGGCAGGGGTATGAGAGTACAGGAACACTGCATGTAGCAGAGATGGGGCAGGGGTATGAGAGTACAGGAACACTGCATGTAACAGAGATGGGGCAGGGGTATGAGAGTACAGGAACACTGCATGTAACAGAGATGGAGCAGGGGTATGAGAGTACAGGAACTCTGCGTGTAGCAGAGATGGGGCAGGGGTATGAGAGTACAGGAACACTGCATGTAGCAGAGATGGGGCAGGGGTATGAGAGTACAGGAACACTGCATGTAGCAGAGATGGGGCAGGGGTATGAGAGTACAGGAACACTGCGTGTAACAGAGATGGGGCAGGGGTATGAGAGTACAGGAACACTGCGTGTAGCAGAGATGGGGCAGGGGTATGAGAGTACAGTAACACCGCATGTAACAGAGATGGGGCAGGGGTATGAGAGTACAGGAACACTGCATGTAGCAGAGATGGGGCAGGGGTATGAGAGTACAGGAACACTGCATGTAACAGAGATGGGGCAGGGGTATGAGAGTACAGGAACACTGCATGTAGCAGAGATGGGGCAGGGGTATGAGAGTACAGGAACACTGCATGTAACAGAGATGGGGCAGGGGTATGAGAGTACAGGAACACTGCATGTAACAGAGATGGGGCAGGGGTATGAGAGTACAGGAACACTGCATGTAACAGAGATGGGGCAGGGGTATGAGAGTACAGGAACACTGCATGTAGCAGAGATGGGGCAGGGGTATGAGAGTACAGGAACACTGCATGTAGCAGAGATGGGGCAGGGGTATGAGAGTACAGGAACACTGCATGTAACAGAGATGGGGCAGGGGTATGAGAGTACAGGAACACTGCGTGTAGCAGAGATGGGGCAGGGGTATGAGAGTACAGGAACACCGCATGTAACAGAGATGGGGCAGGGGTATGAGAGTACAGGAACTCTGCATGTAGCAGAGATGGGGCAGGGGTATGAGAGTACAGGAACACTGCATGTAACAAAGATGGGGCAGGGGTATGAGAGTACAGGAACACTGCATGTAGCAGAGATGGGGCAGGGGTATGAGAGTACAGGAACACTGCATGTAACAGAGATGGGGCAGGGGTATGAGAGTACAGGAACACTGCATGTAGCAGAGATGGGGCAGGGGTATGAGAGTACAGGAACACTGCATGTAGCAGAGATGGGGCAGGGGTATGAGAGTACAGGAACACTGCATGTAGCAGAGATGGGGCAGGGGTATGAGAGTACAGGAACACTGCATGTAGCAGAGATGGGGCAGGGGTATGAGAGTACAGGAACACTGCATGTAGCAGAGATGGGGCAGGGGTATGAGAGTACAGGAACACTGCATGTAGCAGAGATGGGGCAGGAGTATGAGAGTACAGGAACACTGCATGTAGCAGAGATGGGGCAGGGGTATGAGAGTACAGGAACACTGCATGTAGCAGAGATGGGGCAGGGGTATGAGAGTAACGGAACACTGCGTGTAGCAGGGGTATGAGAGTACAGGAACACTGCATGTAGCAGAGATGGGGCAGGGGTATTAGAGTACAGGAACACTGCATGTAGCAGAGATGGGGCAGGGGTATGAGAGTACAGGAACACTGCATGTAGCAGAGATGGGGCAGGGGTATGAGAGTACAGGAACTCTGCATGTAGCAGAGATGGGGCAGGAGTATGAGAGTACAGGAACACTGCATGTAGCAGAGATGGGGCAGGGGTATGAGAGTACAGGAACACTGCATGTAGCAGAGATGGGGCAGGGGTATGAGAGTACAGGAACACTGCATGTAACAGAGATGGGGCAGGGGTATGAGAGTACAGGAACACTGCGTGTAGCAGAGATGGGGCAGGGGTATGAGAGTACAGGAACACTGCATGTAACAGAGATGGGGCAGGGGTATGAGAGTACAGGAACACTGCATGTAGCAGAGATGGGGCAGGGGTATGAGAGTACAGGAACACTGCATGTAGCAGAGATGGGGCAGGGGTATAAGAGTACAGGAACACTGCATGTAGCAGAGATGGGGCAGGGGTATGAGAGTACAGGAACACTGCATGTAGCAGAGATGGGGCAGGAGTATGAGAGTACAGGAACACTGCATGTAACAGAGATGGGGCAGGGGTATGAGAGTACAGGAACACTGCATGTAGCAGAGATGGGGCAGGGGTATTAGAGTACAGGAACACTGCATGTAGCAGAGATGGGGCAGGAGTATGAGAGTACAGGAATACTGCATGTAACAGAGATGGGGCAGGGGTATGAGAGTACAGGAACACTGCGTGTAGCAGAGATGGGGCAGGGGTATGAGAGTACGGGAACACTGCATGTAGCAGAGATGGGGCAGGAGTATGAGAGTACAGGAACACTGCATGTAGCAGAGATGGGGCAGGGGTATGAGAGTACAGGAACACTGCATGTAGCAGAGATGGGGCAGGGGTATGAGAGTACAGGAACACTGCATGTATCAGAGATGGGGCAGGGGTATGAGAGTACAGGAACACTGCATGTATCAGAGATGGGGCAGGGGTATGAGAGTACAGGAACACTGCATGTAGCAGAGATGGGGCAGGGGTATGAGAGTACAGGAACACTGCATGTAGCAGAGATGGGGCAGGAGTATGAGAGTACAGGAACACAACATGTATCAGAGATGGGGCAGGGGTATGAGAGTACAGGAATACTGCATGTAGCAGAGATGGGGCAGGGGTATGAGAGTACAGGAACTCTGCTTGTAGCAGAGATGGGGCAGGGGTATGAGAGTACAGGAACACTGCATGTATCAGAGATGGGGCAGGGGTATGAGAGTACAGGAACACTGCATGTATCAGAGATGGGGCAGGGGTATGAGAGTACAGGAACACTGCATGTAGCAGAGATGGGGCAGGGGTATGAGAGTACAGGAACACTGCATGTAGCAGAGATGGGGCAGGAGTATGAGAGTACAGGAACACAACATGTATCAGAGATGGGGCAGGGGTATGAGAGTACAGGAATACTGCATGTAGCAGAGATGGGGCAGGGGTATGAGAGTACAGGAACTCTGCTTGTAGCAGAGATGGGGCAGGGGTATGAGAGTACAGGAATACTGCATGTAGCAGAGATAGGGCAGGGGTATGAGAGTACAGGAACACTGCATGTAGCAGAGATGGGGCAGGGGTATGAGAGTACAGGAACACTGCATGTAGCAGAGATGGGGCAGGGGTATGAGAGTACAGGAACACTGCGTGTAGCAGAGATGGGGCAGGGGTATGAGAGTACAGGAACACTGCATGTAGCAGAGATGGGGCAGGGGTATGAGAGTACAGGAACACTGCATGTAGCAGAGATGGGGCAGGGGTATAAGAGTACAGGAACACTGCATGTAGCAGAGATGGGGCAGGGGTATGAGAGTACAGGAACTCTGCGTGTAGCAGAGATGGGGCAGGGGTATGAGAGTACAGGAACACTGCATGTAGCAGAGATGGGGCAGGGGTATGAGAGTACAGGAACACTGCGTGTAGCAGAGATGGGGCAGGGGTATGAGAGTACAGGAACTCTGCGTGTAGCAGAGATGGGGCAGGGGTATGAGAGTACAGGAACACTGCATGTAACAGAGATGGGGCAGGGGTATGAGAGTACAGGAACACTGCGTGTAGCAGAGATGGGGCAGGGGTATGAGAGTACAGGAACACCGCATGTAACAGAGATGGGGCAGGGGTATGAGAGTACAGGAACTCTGCATGTAGCAGAGATGGGGCAGGGGTATGAGAGTACAGGAACACTGCATGTAGCAGAGATGGGGCAGGGGTATGAGAGTACAGGAACACTGCATGTAGCAGAGATGGGGCAGGGGTATGAGAGTACAGGAACACTGCATGTAGCAGAGATGGGGCAGGGGTATGAGAGTACAGGAACACTGTATGTAGCAGAGATGGGGCAGGGGTATGAGAGTACAGGAACACTGCATGTAGCAGAGATGGGGCAGGGGTATGAGAGTACAGGAACACTGCATGTAGCAGAGATGGGGCAGGGGTATGAGAGTACAGGAACACTGCGAACTCTGCATGTAGCAGAGATGGGGCAGGGGTATGAGAGTACAGGAACACTGCGTGTAGCAGAGATGGGGCAGGGGTATGAGAGTACAGGAACACTGCGTGTAGCAGAGATGTGGCAGGGGTATGAGAGTACAGGAACACTGCGTGTAGCAGAGATGGGGCAGGGGTATGAGAGTACAGGACCTCTGCATGTAGCAGAGATGGGGCAGGGGCATGAGAGTACAGGAACTCTGCATGTAGCAGAGATGGGGCAGGGGTATGAGAGTACAGGAACACTGCATGTAGAGAAATGGGGCAGGGGTATGAGAGTACAGGAACACTGCATGTAGCAGAGATGGGGCAGGGGTATGAGAGTACAGGAACACTGCATGTATCAGAGATGGGGCAGGGGTATGAGAGTACAGGAACACTGCATGTATCAGAGATGGGGCAGGGGTATGAGAGTACAGGAACACTGCATGTAGCAGAGATGGGGCAGGGGTATGAGAGTACAGGAACACTGCATGTAGCAGAGATGGGGCAGGGGTATGAGAGTACAGGAACACTGCATGTAGCAGAGATGGGGCAGGGGTATGAGAGTACAGGAACACTGCATGTAGCAGAGATGGGGCAGGAGTATGAGAGTACAGGAACACTGCATGTAGCAGAGATGGGGCAGGGGTATGAGAGTACAGGAACACTGCATGTAGCAGAGATGGGGCAGGGGTATGAGAGTACAGGAACACTGCATGTATCAGAGATGGGGCAGGGGTATGAGAGTACAGGAACACTGCATGTAACAGAGATGGGGCAGGGGTATGAGAGTACAGGAACACTGCATGTAGCAGAGATGGGGCAGGAGTATGAGAGTACAGGAACACTGCATGTATCAGAGATGGGGCAGGGGTATGAGAGTACAGGAATACTGCATGTAGCAGAGATGGGGCAGGGGTATGAGAGTACAGGAATACTGCATGTAGCAGAGATGGGGCAGGGGTATGAGAGTACAGGAATACTGCATGTAGCAGAGATAGGGCAGGGGTATGAGAGTACAGGAACACTGCATGTAGCAGAGATGGGGCAGGGGTATGAGAGTACAGGAACACTGCATGTAGCAGAGATGGGGCAGGGGTATGAGAGTACAGGAACACTGCGTGTAGCAGAGATGGGGCAGGGGTATGAGAGTACAGGAACACTGCATGTAGCAGAGATGGGGCAGGGGTATGAGAGTACAGGAACACTGCATGTAGCAGAGATGGGGCAGGGGTATAAGAGTACAGGAACACTGCATGTAGCAGAGATGGGGCAGGGGTATAAGAGTACAGGAACACTGCATGTAGCAGAGATGGGGCAGGGGTATAAGAGTACAAGAACACTGCATGTAGCAGAGATGGGGCAGGGGTATGAGAGTACAGGAACACTGCATGTAGCAGAGATGGGGCAGGGGTATAAGAGTACAGGAACACTGCATGTAGCAGAGATGGGGCAGGGGTATAAGAGTACAGGAACACTGCATGTAGCAGAGATGGGGCAGGGGTATAAGAGTACAAGAACACTGCATGTAGCAGAGATGGGGCAGGGGTATGAGAGTACAGGAACTCTGCGTGTAGCAGAGATGGGGCAGGGGTATGAGAGTACAGGAACACTGCATGTAGCAGAGATGGGGCAGGGGTATGAGAGTACAGGAACACTGCATGTAGCAGAGATGGGGCAGGGGTATGAGAGTACAGGAACACTGCATGTAGCAGAGATGGGGCAGGGGTATGAGAGTACAGGAACACTGTATGTAGCAGAGATGGGGCAGGGGTATGAGAGTACAGGAACTCTGCATGTAGCAGAGATGGGGCAGGGGTATGAGAGTACAGGAACACTGCATGTAGCAGAGATGGGGCAGGGGTATGAGAGTACAGGAACACTGCATGTAGCAGAGATGGGGCAGGGGTATGAGAGTACAGGAACTCTGCATGTAGCAGAGATGGGGCAGGGGTATGAGAGTACAGGAACTCTGCATGTAGCAGAGATGGGGCAGGGGTATGAGAGTACAGGAACACTGCATGTAGCAGAGATGGGGCAGGGGTATGAGAGTACAGGAACACTGCATGTAGCAGAGATGGGGCAGGGGTATGAGAGTACAGGAACACTGCATGTAGTAGAGATGGGGCAGGGGTATGAGAGTACAGGAACTCTGCATGTAGAGAGATGGGGCAGGGGTATGAGAGTACAGGAACACTGCATGTAGCAGAGATGGGGCAGGGGTATGAGAGTACAGGAACACTGCATGTAGCAGAGATGGGGCAGGGGTATGAGAGTACAGGAACACTGCATGTAGCAGAGATGGGGCAGGGGTATGAGAGTACAGGAACACTGCATGTAGCAGAGATGGGGCAGGGGTATGAGAGTATAGGAACACTGCATGTAGCAGAGATGGGGCAGGGGTATGAGAGTACAGGAACACTGCATGTAGCAGAGATGGGGCAGGGGTATGAGAGTACAGGAACACTGCATGTAGTAGAGATGGGGCAGGGGTATGAGAGTACAGGAACACTGCATGTAGCAGAGATGGGGCAGGGGTATGAGAGTACAGGAACACTGCATGTAGCAGAGATGGGGCAGGGGTATGAGAGTACAGGAACACTGCATGTAGCAGAGATGGGGCAGGGGTATAAGAGTACAGGAACACTGCATGTAGCAGAGATGGGGCAGGGGTATAAGAGTACAAGAACACTGCATGTAGCAGAGATGGGGCAGGGGTATGAGAGTACAGGAACTCTGCGTGTAGCAGAGATGGGGCAGGGGTATGAGAGTACAGGAACACTGCATGTAGCAGAGATGGGGCAGGGGTATGAGAGTACAGGAACACTGCATGTAGCAGAGATGGGGCAGGGGTATGAGAGTACAGGAACACTGCATGTAGCAGAGATGGGGCAGGGGTATGAGAGTACAGGAACACTGTATGTAGCAGAGATGGGGCAGGGGTATGAGAGTACAGGAACTCTGCATGTAGCAGAGATGGGGCAGGGGTATGAGAGTACAGGAACACTGCATGTAGCAGAGATGGGGCAGGGGTATGAGAGTACAGGAACACTGCATGTAGCAGAGATGGGGCAGGGGTATGAGAGTACAGGAACTCTGCATGTAGCAGAGATGGGGCAGGGGTATGAGAGTACAGGAACTCTGCATGTAGCAGAGATGGGGCAGGGGTATGAGAGTACAGGAACACTGCATGTAGCAGAGATGGGGCAGGGGTATGAGAGTACAGGAACACTGCATGTAGCAGAGATGGGGCAGGGGTATGAGAGTACAGGAACACTGCATGTAGTAGAGATGGGGCAGGGGTATGAGAGTACAGGAACTCTGCATGTAGAGAGATGGGGCAGGGGTATGAGAGTACAGGAACACTGCATGTAGCAGAGATGGGGCAGGGGTATGAGAGTACAGGAACACTGCATGTAGCAGAGATGGGGCAGGGGTATGAGAGTACAGGAACACTGCATGTAGCAGAGATGGGGCAGGGGTATGAGAGTATAGGAACACTGCATGTAGCAGAGATGGGGCAGGGGTATGAGAGTACAGGAACACTGCATGTAGCAGAGATGGGGCAGGGGTATGAGAGTACAGGAACACTGCATGTAGTAGAGATGGGGCAGGGGTATGAGAGTACAGGAACACTGCATGTAGCAGAGATGGGGCAGGGGTATGAGAGTACAGGAACACTGCATGTAGCAGAGATGGGGCAGGGGTATGAGAGTACAGGAACACTGCATGTAGCAGAGATGGGGCAGGGGTATGAGAGTACAGGAACACTGCATGTAGCAGAGATGGGGCAGGGGTATGAGAGTACAGGAACACTGCATGTAGCAGAGATGGGGCAGGGGTATGAGAGTACAGGAACACTGCATGTAGCAGAGATGGGGCAGGGGTATGAGAGTACAGGAACACTGCATGTATCAGAGATGGGGCAGGGGTGTGAGAGTACAGGACACGACTGCATGTAGCAGAGATGGGGCAGGGGTATGAGAGTACAG